>NW_026893106.1:0-200146 GCF_033815535.1 Pezoporus flaviventris | reverse complement strand
CCACCATCATTGCTGTCGCTCCTCACTTTCATACCGAGAAGTTCATTTGAATCCAACTTCTCTGCTCGTTGCTCTTGGCGGCCCAGCAGCACAGTGAGTAGAGCACGAACAGTTGCCGTCTGCTCCCACAATCGAAGAGCCAGGAGGGAAAGCTGGTGAAAGCTTAGGGTTAGGGTTAGGGTTAGGGTTAGGGGTTAGGTTTAGGGGTTAGGGTTAGGGTTAGGGTTAGGGTTGCCGTCTGCTCCCACAGTCGAAGAGCCAGGAGGGAAAGCATGTGCTGCGCATCTTCAGCACACAGTCAGCTTTGCAATGCTGTCACCATTATTGCTGTCACTCCTCGGTTTCATACTTAAAAGTACATTTGAATGCAATCTGTCCAAAGCTGCTTCTCAGCTGCCCAGTAGCACAGCGATTAGTGCACGAACTTCTGGCTTCTGCTCCCAGATCCGAAGAGCCGGGAGGGAAAGCATGTGCTGGGCATCTTCAGCACACAGTCAGCTTTGCAACGGTGTCACCATCATTGCTGTCGCTCCTCGCTTTCATACCTAAAGGTCCATTTGAATGCACCCTCTTCGGAGCTTGCTCTCGGCTGCCCAGCAGCACAGTGAGTAGAGCACGAACGGTTGCCGTCTGCTAGCACAGTGGAGGAGCCAGGAGGGAAAGCATGTGCTGGGCATCTTCAGCACACAGTCAGCTTTGCAACAGTGCCTCCATCATTGCTGACGCTTTTCACTTTCATACCTAGAAGTTCATTTGAATCCACCTTCTCCGCTCATTGCTCTTGGCTGTCCAGCGTCACATTCAGTAGAGCACGAACGTCTGGCCTCTGCTCCCAGAGCCGAAGAGCCAGGAAGGAAAGCATGTGCTGGGCATCTTCAGCACACAGTCAGCTTTGCAACGGTGTCACCATCATTGCTGTCGCTCCTCGCTTTCATACCTAAAGGTCCATTTGAATGCACCCTCTTCGGAGCTTGCTCTCGGCTGCCGAGCAGCACAGTGAGTAGAGCACGAACGGTTGCCGTCTGCTGCCAGAGCCGAAGAGCAAAGAGGGAAAGCATGTGCTGGGCATCTTCAGCACACAGTCAGCTTTGCAACGGTGTCACCATCATTGCTGTCGCTCCTCGCTTTCATAGGTAAAGGTCCATTTGAATGCACCCTCTTCGGAGTTTGCTCTCGGCTGCCCAGCAGCACAGTGAGTAGAGCACGAACAGTTGCCGTCTGCTCCCACAATCGAAGAGCCAGGAGGGAAAGCTGGTGAATGCTTAGGGTTAGGGTTAGGGTTAGGGTTAGGGTTAGGGGTTAGGGTTAGGGGTTAGGGTTAGGGTTAGGGTTAGGGTTAGGGGTTAGGGTTAGGGTTAGGGTTATGGTTAGGTTTAGGGTTAGGTTTAGGGTTAGGGTTAGGGTTAGGGTTAGGGTTGCCGTCTGCTCCCACAGTCGAAGAGCCGGGAGGGAAAGCATGTGCGGGGCATCTTCAGCACACAGTCAGCTTTGCAATGCTGTCACCATTATTGCTGTCACTCCTCGGTTTCATACCTAAAAGTACATTTGAATGCAGCCTCTCCAAAGCTGCTTCTCAGCTGCCCAATAGCACAGCGATTAGTGCACGAACTTCTGGCTTCTGCTCCCAGATCCGAAGAGCCGGGTGGGAAAGCATGTGCTGTGCATCTTCTGCACACAGTCAGCTTTGCAACGGTGTCACCATCATTGCTGTCGCTCCTCGCTTTCATACCTAAAGGTCCATTTGAATACACCCTCTTCAGAGCTTGCTCTCGGCTGCCCAGCAGCACAGTGAGTAGAGCACGAACGGTTGTTGTCTGCTCCCACAGTCGAAGAGCCAGGAGGGAAAGCATGTGCTGCGCATCTTCAGCACACAGTCAGCTTTGCAATGCTGTCACCATTATTGCTGTCACTCCTCGGTTTCATACCTAAAAGTACATTTGAATGCAGCCTCTCCAAAGCTGCTTCTCAGCTGCCCAATAGCACAGCGATTAATGCACGAACTTCTGGCTTCTGCTCCCAGATCCGAAGAGCCGGGAGGGAAAGCATGTGCTGGGCATCTTCTGCACACAGTCAGCTTTGCAACGGTGTCACCATCATTGCTGTCGCTCCTCGCTTTCATACCTAAACGTCCATTTGAAAGCACCCTCTTCGGAGCTTGCTCTCGGCTGCCCAGCAGCACAGTGAGTAGAGCACGAACGGTTGCCGTCTGCTCCCACAGTCGAAGAGCCAGGAGGGAAAGCATGTGCTGGGCATCTTCAGCACACAGTCAGCTTTGCAACGGTGTCACCATCATTGCTGTCGCTCCTCGCTTTCATACCTAAAGGTCCATTTGAATGCACCCTCTTCGGGGCTTGCTCTCGGCTGCCCAGCAGCACAGTGAGTAGAGCACGAACGGTTGCCGTCTGCTCCCACAGTCGAAGAGCCAGGAGGGAAAGCATGTGCTGGGCATCTTCAGAACACAGTCAGCTTTGCAACGGTGTCACCATCATTGCTGTCGCTCCTCGCTTTCATACCTAAAGGTCCATTTGAATGCACCCTCTTCGGAGCTTGCTCTCGGCTGCCCCGCATCACAGTGAGTAGAGCACGAACAGTTGCCGTCTGCTCCCACAATCGAAGAGCCAGGAGGGAAAGCTGGTGAAAGCTTAGGGTTAGGGTTAGGGGTTAGGGTTAGGGGTTAGGTTTAGGGGTTAGGGTTTGGGTTAGGGTTAGGGTTGCCGTCTGCTCCCTCAGTCGAAGAGCCAGGAGGGATAGCATGTGCGGGGCATCTTCAGCACACAGTCAGCTTTGCAATGCTGTCACCATTATTGCTGTCACTCCTCGGTTTCATACCTAAAAGTACATTTGAATGCAGCCTCTCCAAAGCTGCTTCTCAGCTGCCCAGTAGGACAGCGATTAGTGCACGAACTTCTGGCTTCTGCTCCCAGATCCGAAGAGCCGGGTGGGAAAGCATGTGCTGTGCATCTTCTGCACACAGTCAGCTTTGCAACGGTGTCACCATCACAGCTGTCGCTCCTCGGTTTCATATGTAAAAGTCCATTTGAATGCAACGTCTCCAAAGCTTGTTCTCGGCTGCCCAGGGGCACAGTGATTAGTGCATGAACGTCTGGCCTCTGCCCTTAGAGCCGAAGAGCCAGGATGGAAAACATGTGCTGGGCATCTTCAGCACACAGTTAGCTTTGCAACGGTGTCACCATCATTGCTGTCGCTCCTCGCTTTCATACCTAAAAGTCCACTCGAATGCAACCTCTATGGAGCTTGCTCTCGGCTGCCAAGTAGCACAGCGATTAGAGCACGAACGTCTGGCCTCTGCTCCCAGAGCAGAATAGCCAGGAGGGAAACCATGTGCTGGGCATCTTCAGCACACAGTCAGCTTTGCAACGGTGTCACCATCATTGCTGTCGCTCCTCGCTTTCATACTTAAAAGTCCATTTGAGTGCAACCTCCCCGAAGCTTGTTCTCGGCTGCCCAGGGGCAGAACTATTAGTGCACGAATGTCTGGCTTCTGCTCCCAGATCCGAAGAGCCAGGAGGGAAAGCATGTGCTGGGCATCTTCAGCACACAGTCAGCTTTGCAACGGTGTCACCATCACAGCTGTCGCTCCTCGCTTTCATACCTAAACGTCCATTTGAATGCACCCTCTTCGGAGCTTTCTCTCGGCTGCCGAGCATCACAGTGAGTAGAGCACGAACGGTTCCCGTCTGCTGCCAGAGCCGAAGAGCCAGGATGGAAAGCATGTGCTGGGCATCTTCAGCACACAGTCAGCTTTGCAATGCTGTCACCATTATTGCTGTCACTCCTCGGTTTCATACCTAAAAGTACATTTGAATGCAACCTCTCCAAATGTGCTTCTCAGCTGCCCAGTAGCTCAGCGATTAGTGTACGAACATCTGGCCTCTGCTCCCAGAGCCGAAGAGCCAGGAGGGAAAGAATGTGCTGGGCATCTTCAGCACACAGTCAGCTTTGCAACGGTGTCACCATCATTGCTGTCGCTCCTCGCTTTCATACCTAAAAGTCCACTCGAATGCAACCTCTATGGAGCTGGCTCTCGGCTGCCAAGTAGCACAGCGATTAGAGCACGAACGTCTGGCCTCTGCTCCCAGAGCCGAATAGCCAGGAGGGAAACCATGTGCTGGGCATCTTCAGCACACAGTCAGCTTTGCAACGGTGTCACCATCATTGCTGTCGCTCCTCGCTTTCATACTTAAAAGTCCATTTGAGTGCAACCTCCCCGAAGCTTGTTCTCGGCTGCCCAGGGGCAGAACTATTAGTGCACGAATGTCTGGCTTCTGCTCCCAGATCCGAAGAGCCAGGAGGGAAAGCATGTGCTGGGCATCTTCAGCACACAGTCAGCTTTGCAACGGTGTCACCATCACAGCTGTCGCTCCTCGCTTTCATACCTAAACGTCCATTTGAATGCACCCTCTTCGGAGCTTTCTCTCGGCTGCCGAGCATCACAGTGAGTAGAGCACGAACGGTTCCCGTCTGCTGCCAGAGCCGAAGAGCCAGGAGGGAAAGCATGTGCTGGGCATCTTCAGCACACAGTCAGCTTTGCAATGCTGTCACCATTATTGCTGTCACTCCTCGGTTTCATACCTAAAAGTACATTTGAATGCAACCTCTCCAAATGTGCTTCTCAGCTGCCCAGTAGCTCAGTGATTAGTGTACGAACATCTGGCCTCTGCTCCCAGAGCCGAAGAGCCAGGAGGGAAAGAATGTGCTGGGCATCTTCAGCACACAGTCAGCTTTGCAACGGTGTCACCATCATTGCTGTCGCTCCTCGCTTTCATACCTAAAGGTCCATTTGAATGCACCCTCTTCGGAGCTTGCTCTCGGCTGCCCAGCAGCACAGTGAGTAGAGCACGAACGGTTGTCGTCTGCTCCCACAGTCGAAGAGCCAGGAGGGAAAGCATAAGCTGGGCATCTTCAGCACACAGTCAGCTTTGCAACGATGTCACCATCATTGCTGTTGCTCCTCGCTTTCATACCTAAAGGTCCATTTGAATGCACCCTCTTCGGAGCCTGCTCTCGGCTGCCCAGCAGCACAGTGAGTAGAGCACGAACAGTTGCCGTCTGCTCCCACAATCGAAGAGCCAGGAGGGAAAGCTGGTGCTCTGAATCTTCTGCACACAGTCAGCTTTGCAACAGTGCCACCATCATTGCTGTCGCTCCTCACTTTCATACCGAGAAGTTCATTTGAATCCAACTTCTCTGCTCGTTGCTCTTGGCGGCCCAGCAGCACAGTGAGTAGAGCACGAACAGTTGCCGTCTGCTCCCACAATCGAAGAGCCAGGAGGGAAAGCTGGTGAAAGCTTAGGGTTAGGGTTAGGGTTAGGGTTAGGGTTAGGGGTTAGGTTTAGGGGTTAGGGTTAGGGTTAGGGTTAGGGTTAGGGTTGCCGTCTGCTCCCACAGTCGAAGAGCCAGGAGGGAAAGCATGTGCTGGGCATCTTCAGCACACAGTCAGCTTTGCAATGCTGTCACCATTATTGCTGTCACTCCTCGGTTTCATACTTAAAAGTACATTTGAATGCAATCTGTCCAAAGCTGCTTCTCAGCTGCCCAGTAGCACAGCGATTAGTGCACGAACTTCTGGCTTCTGCTCCCAGATCCGAAGAGCCGGGAGGGAAAGCATGTGCTGGGCATCTTCAGCACACAGTCAGCTTTGCAACGGTGTCACCATCATTGCTGTCGCTCCTCGCTTTCATACCTAAAGGTCCATTTGAATGCACCCTCTTCGGAGCTTGCTCTCGGCTGCCCAGCAGCACAGTGAGTAGAGCACGAACGGTTGCCGTCTGCTAGCACAGTGGAGGAGCCAGGAGGGAAAGCATGTGCTGGGAATCTTCAGCACACAGTCAGCTTTGCAACAGTGCCTCCATCATTGCTGACGCTTTTCACTTTCATACCTAGAAGTTCATTTGAATCCACCTTCTCCGCTCATTGCTCTTGGCTGTCCAGCGTCACAGTCAGTAGAGCACGAACGTCTGGCCTCTGCTCCCAGAGCCGAAGAGCCAGGAAGGAAAGCATGTGCTGGGCATCTTCAGCACACAGTCAGCTTTGCAACGGTGTCACCATCATTGCTGTCGCTCCTCGCTTTCATACCTAAAGGTCCATTTGAATGCACCCTCTTCGGAGTTTTCTCTCGGCTGCCGAGCAGCACAGTGAGTAGAGCACGAACGGTTGCCGTCTGCTCCCAGATCCAAAGAGCCAGGAGGGAAAGCATGTGCTGGGCATCTTCAGCACACAGTCAGCTTTGCAACGGTGTCACCATCATTGCTGTCGCTCCTCGCTTTCATACCTAAAGTTCCATTTGAATGCACCCTCTTCGGAGCTTGCTCTCGGCTGCCCAGCAGCACAGTGAGTAGAGCACGAACGGTTGCCGTCTGCTAGCACAGTGGAGGAGCCAGGAGGGAAAGCATGTGCTGGGCATCTTCAGCATACAGTCAGCTTTGCAACAGTGCCTCCATCATTGCTGACGCTTTTCAGTTTCATACCTAGAAGTTCATTTGAATCCACCTTCTGCGCTCATTGCTCTTGGCTGTCCAGCGGCACAGTCAGTAGAGCACAAACGTCTGGCCTCTGCTCCCAGAGCCGAAAAGCCAGGAAGGAAAGCATGTGCTGGTCATCTTCAGCACACAGTCAGCTTTGCAACGGTGTCACCATCATTGCTGTCACTCCTCGCTTTCATACCTAAAGGTCCATTTGAAAGCACCCTCTTCGGAGCTTGCTCTCGGCTGCCCAGCAGCACAGTGAGTAGAGCACGAACGGTTGCCGTCTGCTCCCACAGTCGAAGAGCCAGGAGGGAAAGCATGTGCTGGGCATCTTCAGCACACAGTCAGCTTTGCAACGGTGTCACCATCATTGCTGTCGCTCCTCGGTTTCATACTTTAAAGTCCATTTGGGTGCAACCTCTCCGAAGCTTGTTCTCGGCTGCCCAGGGGCAGAACGATTAGTGCACGAACGTCTGGCTTCTGCTCCCAGATCCGAAGAGCCAGGAGGGAAAGCATGTGCTGGGCATCTTCAGCACACAGTCAGCTTTGCAACGGTGTCACCATCATTGCTGTCGCTCCTCGGTGTCATACCTAAAGGTCCATTTGAATGCACCCTCTTCGGAGCTTGCTCTCGGCTGCCCAGCTGCACAGTGAGTAGAGCACGAACAGTTGCCGTCTGCTCCCACAATCGAAGAGCCAGGAGGGAAAGCTGGTGCTCTGAATCTTCTGCACACAGTCAGCTTTGACCCAGTGCGTCCATCATTGCGGTCGCTCCTCACTTTCATACCTAGAAGTTCATTAGAATCCAACTTCTCTGCTCGTTGCTCTTGGCTGCCCAGCAGCACAGTGAGTAGAGCACGAACGGTTGCCGTCTGCTCCCACAATCGAAGAGCCAGGAGGGAAAGCTGGTGCTCTGAATCTTCTGCACACAGTCAGCTTTGCAACAGTGCCCCCATCATTGCTGTCGCTGCTCACTTTCATACCTAGAAGTTAATTTGAATCCAACTTTTCTGCTCGTTGCTCTTGGCTGCCCAGCAGCACAGTCAGTAGAGCATGAACGTCTGGCCTCTGCTCCCAGAGCCGAAGAGCCCGGAGGGAAAGCATGTGCTGGTCATCTTCAGCACACAGTCAGCTTTGCAACGGTGTCACCATCATTGCTGTCGCTCCTCGGTTTCATACCTAAAAGTACATTTGAATGCAACGTCTCCAAAGCTTGTTCTCGGCTGCCCAGTGGCACAGTGATTAGTGCATGAACGTCTGGCCTCTGCTCTTAGAGCCGAAGAGCCAGGATGGAAAACATGTGCTGGGCATCTTCATCACACAGTCAGCTTTGCAACGGTGTCACCATCATTGCTGTCGCTCCTCGCTTTCATACCTAAAGGTCCATTTGAATGCACCCTCTTCGGAGCTTGCTCTCGGCTGCCCAGCTGCACAGTGAGTAGAGCATGAACAGTTGCCGTCTGCTCCCACAATCGAAGAGCCAGGAGGGAAAGCTGGTGCTCTGAATCTTCTGCACGCAGTCAGCTTTGACCCAGTGCGCCCATCATTGCTGTTGCTCCTCACTTTCATACCTAAAGGTCCATTTGAATGCACCCTCTTCAGAGCTTGCTCTCGGCTGCCCAGCAGCACAGTGAGGAGAGCACGAACGGTTGTCGTCTGCTCCCACAGTCGACGAGCCAGGAGGGAAAGCATGTGCTGCGCATCTTCAGCACACAGTCAGCTTTGCAATGCTGTCACCATTATTGCTGTCACTCCTCGGTTTCATACCTAAAAGTACATTTGAATGCAACCTCTCCAAAGCTGCTTCTCAGCTGCCCAGTAGCACAGCAATTAGTGCACGAACTTCTGGCTTCTGCTCCAGATCCGAAGAGCCGGGAGGGAAAGCATGTGCTGGGCATCTTCAGCACACAGTCAGCTTTGCAACGGTGTCACCATCATTGCTGTCGCTCCTCGCTTTCATACCTAAACGTCCATTTGAAAGCACCCTCTTCGGAGCTTGCTCTCGGCTGCCCTGCAGCACAGTGAGTAGAGCACGAACGGTTGCTGTCTGCTCCCACAGTCGAAGAGCCAGGAGGGAAAGCTGGTGCTCTGAATCTTCTGCACACAGTCAGCTTTGACCCAGTGCGTCCATCATTGCTGTCGCTCCTCACTTTCATACCTAGAAGTTCATTTGAATCCAACTTCTCTGCTCGTTGCTCTTGGCTGCCCAGCAGCACAGTCAGTAGAGCATGAACGTCTGGCCTCTCCTCCCAGAGCTGAAGAGCCAGGAGGGAAAGCATGTGCTGGGCATCTTCAGCACACAGTCAGCTTTGCAACGGTGTCACCATCATTGCTGTCGCTCCTCGGTTTCATACTTTAAAGTCCATTTGGGTGCAATCTCTCCGAAGCTTGTTCTCGGCTGCCCAGGGGCAGAACGATTAGTGCACGAACGTCTGGCTTCTGCTCCCAGATCCGAAGAGCCAGGAGGGAAAGCATGTGCTGGGCATCTTCAGCACACAGTCAGCTTTGCAACGGTGTCACCATCATTGCTGTCGCTCCTCGGTGTCATACCTAAAGGTCCATTTGAATGCACCCTCTTCAGAGCTTGCTCTCGGCTGCCCAGCTGCACAGTGAGTAGAGCAAGAACAGTTGCCGTCTGCTCCCACAATCGAAGAGCCAGGAGGGAAAGCTGGTGAAAGCTTAGGGTTAGGGTTAGGGTTAGGGTTAGGTTTATGGTTAGGTTTAGGGTTAGGGTTAGGGTTCGGGTTAGGGGTAGGGTTAGGGTTAGGGTTAGGGTTGGGTTAGGGTTAGGGTTAGGGTTAGGGTTGCCGTCTGCTCCCACAGTCGAAGAGCCAGGAGGGAAAGCATGTGCTGCGCATCTTCAGCACACAGTCAGCTTTGCAATGCTGTCAACATTATTGCTGTCACTCCTCGGTTTCATACCTAAAAGTACATTTGAATGCAACCTCTCCAAAGCTGCTTCTCAGCTGCCCAGTAGCACAGCGATTAGTGCACGAACTTCTGCCTTCTGCTCCCAGATCCAAAGAGCCGGGAGGGAAAGCATGTGCTGGGCATCTTCAGCACACAGTCAGCTTTGCAACGGTGTCACCATCATTGCTGTCGCTCCTCGCTTTCATACCTAAACGTCCATTTGAAAGCACCCTCTTCGGAGCTTGCTCTCGGCTGCCCCGCAGCACAGTGAGTAGAGCACGAACAGTTGCCGTCTGCTCCCACAATCGAAGAGCCAGGAGGGAACGCTGGTGCTCTGAATCTTCTGCACACAGTCAGCTTTGCAACAGTGCCCCCATCATTGCTGTCGCTCCTCACTTTCATACCGAGAAGTTCATTTGAATCCAACTTCTCTGCTCGTTGCTCTTGGCGGCCCAGTAGCACAGTCAGTAGAGCACGAACGTCTGGCCTCTGCTCTCAGAGCCGAAGAGCCAGGAGGGAAAGCATGTGCTGGGCATCTTCAGCACACAGTCAGCTTTGCAACGGTGTCACCATCATTGCTGTCGCTCCTCGCTTTCATACCTAAATGTCCACTCGAATGCAACCTCTACGGAGCTTGCTCTGAGCTGCCAAGTAGCACAGCGATTAGAGCACGAACGTCTGGCCTCTGCTCCCAGAGCCGAAGAGCCAGGAGGGAAAGCATGTGCTGGGCATCTTCAGCACACAGTCAGCTTTGCTACGGTGTCACCATCATTGCTGTCGCTCCTCGGTTTCATACTTAAAAGTCCATTTGAGTGCAACCTCTCCGAAGCTTGTTCTTGGCTGCCCAGGGGCAGAACGATTAGTGCACGAACATCTGGCTTCTGCTCCCAGATCCGAAGAGACAGGAGGGAAAGCATGTGCTGGGCATTCTTCAGCACACAGTCAGCTTTGCAACGGTGTCACCATCATTGCTGTCGCTCCTCGGTGTAATACCTAAAGGTCCATTTGAATGCACCCTCTTCGGAGTTTGCTCTCGGCTGCCCAGCAGCACAGTGAGTAGAGCACGAACAGTTGCCGTCTGCTCCCACAATCGAAGAGCCAGGAGGGAAAGCTGGTTTAAAGCTTAGGGTTAGGGTTAGGGGTTAGGGTTAGGGTTAGGGTTAGGGTTAGGGGTTAGGGTTAGGGTTAGGGTTAGGGTTAGGGTTAGGGTTAGGGTTAGGGGTTAGGGTTAGGGTTAGGGTTAGGGTTAGGGTTAGGGTTAGGGGTTAGGGTTAGGGTTAGGGTTATGGTTAAGTTAGGGTTAGGGTTAGTGTTAGGGTTGGGTTAGGGTTAGGGTTAGGGTTAGGTTTAGGGTTAGGGTTGCCGTCTGCTCCCACAGTAGAAGAGCCAGGAGGGAAAGCATGTGCGGGGCATCTTCAGCACACAGTCAGCTTTGCAATGCTGTCACCATTATTGCTGTCACTCCTCGGTTTCATACCTAAAAGTACATTTGAATGCAACCTCTCCAAAGCTGCTTCTCAAATGCCCAGTAGCACAGCGATTAGTGCACGAACTTCTGGCTTCTGCTCCCAGATCCGAAGAGCCAGGAGGGAAAGCATGTGCTGGGCATCTTCAGCACACAGTCAGCTTTGCAACGGTGTCACCATCATTGCTGTCGCTCCTCGCTTTCATACCTAAAGGTCCATTTGAATGCACCCTCTTCGGAGCTTGCTCTAGGCTGCCCAGCAGCACAGTGAGTAGAGCACGAACATTTGCCGTCTGCTCCCACAATCGAAGAGCCAGGAGGGAAAGCTGGTGCTCTGAATCTTCTGCACACAGTCAGCTTTGCAACAGTGCCCCCATCATTGCTGTCGCTCCTCACTTTCATACCGAGAAGTTCATTGGAATCCAACTTCTCTGCTCGTTTCTCTTGGCGGCCCAGCAGCACAGTCAGTAGAGCACGAACGTCTGGCCTCTGCTCTCAGAGCCGAAGAGCCAGGAGGGAAAGCAAGTGCTGGGCATCTTCAGCACACAGTCAGCTTTGCAACGGTGTCACCATCATTGCTGTCGCTCCTCGCTTTCATACCTAAAAGTCCACTCGAATGCAACCTCTACGGAGCTTGCTCTGAGCTGCCAAGTAGCACAGCAATTAGAGCACGAACGTCTGGCCTCTGCTCCCAGAGCCGAAGAGCCAGGAGGGAAAGCATGTGCTGGGCATCTTCAGCACACAGTCAGCTTTGCAACGGTGTCACCATCATTGCTGTCGCTCCTCGGTTTCATACTTAAAAGTCCATTTGAGTGCAACCTCTCCGAAGCTTGTTCTTGGCTGCCCAGGGTCAGAATGATTAGTGCACGAACGTCTGGCTTCTGCTCCCAGATCCGAAGAGACAGGAGGGAAAGCATGTGCTGGGCATCTTCAGCACACAGTCAGCTTTGCAACAGTGTCACCATCATTGCTGTCGCTCCTCGGTGTCATACCTAAAGGTCCATTTGAATGCACCCTCTTCGGAGCCTGCTCTCGGCTGCCCAGCAGCACAGTGAGTAGAGCACGAACAGTTGCCGTCTGCTCCCACAATCGAAGAGCCAGGAGGGAAAGCTGGTGAAAGCTTAGGGTTAGGGTTAGGGTTAGGGTTAGGGTTAGGGTTAGGGTTAGGGTTAGGGTTAGGTTTGCCGTCTGCTCCCACAGTCGAAGAGCCAGGAGGGAAAGCATGTGCGGGGCATCTTCAGCACACAGTCAGCCTTGCAATGCTCTCACCATTATTGCTGTCACTCCTCGGTTTCATACCTAAAAGTACATTTGAATGCAGCCTCTCCAAAGCTGCTTCTCAGCTGCCCAGTAGCACAGCGATTAGTGCACGAACTTCTGGCTTCTGCTCCCAGATCCGAAGAGCCGGGAGGGAAAGCATGTGCTGGGCATCTTCAGCACACAGTCAGCTTTGCAACGGTGTCACCATCATTGCTGTCGCTCCTCGCTTTCATACCTAAACGTCCATTTGAATGCACCCTCTTCGGAGCTTGCTCTCGGCTGCCCAGCAGCACAGTGAGTAGAGCACGAACGGTTGCCGTCTGCTAGCACAGTGGAGGAGCCAGGAGGGAAAGCATGTGCTGGGCATCTTCAGCACATAGTCAGCTTTGCAACAGTGCCTCCATCATTGCTGACGCTTTTCGCTTTCATACCTAGAAGTTCATTTGAATCCACCTTCTCCGCTCATTGCTCTTGGCTGTCCAGCGGCACAGTCAGTAGAGCACGAACGGCTGGCCTCTGCTCCCAGAGCCGAAGAGCCAGGAGGGAAAGCATGTGCTGGTCATCTTCAGCACACAGTCAGCTTTGCAACGGTGTCACCATCATTGCTGTCGCTCCTCGGTTTCATACTTAAAAGTCCATTTGAGTGCAACCTCTCCGAAGCTTGTTCTCGGCTGCCCAGGGGCAGTGCGATTAGTGCACGAACGTCTGGCTTCTGCTCCCAGATCTGAAGAGCCAGGAGGGAAAGCATGTGCTGGGCATCTTCAGCACATAGTCAGCTTTGCAACAGTGTCACCATCATTGCTGTCGCTCCTCGGTTTCATACTTAAAAGTCCATTTGAGTGCAACCTCTCCGAAGCTTGTTCTTGGCTGCCCAGGGGCAGAACGATTAGTGCACGAACGTCTGGCTTCTGCTCCCAGAGCCAAAGAGCCAGGAGGGAAAGCATGTGCTGGGCATCTTCAGCACACAGTCAGCTTTGCAACGGTGTCACCATCATTGCTGTCGCTCCTCGCTTTCATACCTAAAGGTCCATTTGAATGCACCCTCTTCGGAGCTTGCTCTTGGCTGCCCAGCAGCACAGTGAGTAGAGCACGAACGGTTGTCGTCTGCTCCCAAAGTCGAAGAGCCAGGAGGGAAAGCTGGTGAAAGCTTAGGGTTAGTGTTAGGGTTAGGGTTAGGGTTAGGGTTGGGGGTTAGTGTTAGGGGTTAGGGTTAGGGTTAGGGTTAGGGTTGGGTTAGGGGTTAGGGTTAGGGTTAGGGTTATGGTTAGTTTTAGGTTTAGGGTTAGGGTTAGGGGTAGGGGTAGGGTTAGGGTTAGTGCTGTACTCACTGTGCTGCTGGTCAGCTGAGAGAGAGCAGCTGAGAATTTGGATTTAAATGGACATTTAGGTATGAAACCGAGGAGAGACTGCAATGATGGTGACGCCGTTGCAAAGCTGACTGTGCGCTGAAGAGTCCCAGCACTAGCTTTCCCTGCTGGTCCTTCTGCCGTGGGAGCAGATGCCACTGTTCATTCTGTGCTGACTGTGTTGCTGCGCAGCAGAGAGCAGGCTCTGGACTGATTCCATTCAAATGCTTTTCCTGTATGAAAGTGAGCAGTGAAAGCAACGATGGAGGCACCAATGTAAAGGTGATTGCGTGCTGAACAGGTCCAGCACCAGCTTTCAATCCTGGCTCTTCTGCTGTGGGAGCAGAGGCCAAACGTTCGTGCTGTACTCACTGTGCTGCTGGGCAGCTGAGAGACACCACCTGAGAATTTGGATTCAAATGGACTTTTAGGTATGAAACCGAGGAGAGACTGCAATGATGGTGACACCGTTGCAAAGCTGATTGTGTGCTGAAGAAGCCCAGCACTAGCTTTCCCTGCTGGTCCTTCTGCCGTGGGAGGAGATGCCAATGTTCATTGTGTGCTGACTGTGTTGCTGCGCAGCAGAGAGCAGGCTCTGGACTGATTCCATTCAGATGCTTTTCCTGTATGAAAGTGAGCAGTGAAAGCAACGATGGAGGCACCAATGTAAAGGTGATTGCGTGCTGAACAGGTCCAGCACCAGCTTTCAATCCTGGCTCTTCTGCTGTGGGAGCAGAGGCCAAACATTCGTGCTGTACTCACTGTGCTGCTGGGCAGCTGAGAGAGACCACCTGAGAATTTGGATTCAAATGGACTTTTAGGTATGAAACCGAGGAGAGACTGCAATGATGGTGACACCATAGCAAAGCTGCTTGTGTGCTGAAGAGGCCCAGCTCCAGCTTTCCCTGCTGGTCCTTCTGCTGTGGGAGCAGATGCCACTGTTCATTCTGTGCTGACTGTGTTGCTGCTCAGCAGAGAGCAGGCTCTGGACTGATTCCATTCAAAGGCTTTTCCTGTATGAAAGTGAGCAGTGAAAGCAACGATGGAGGCACCAATGTAACGGTCATTGTGTGCTGAACAGGTCCAGCACCATCTTTCAATCCTGGCTCTTCTGCTGTGGGAGCAGAGGCCAAACATTCGTGCTGTACTTCACTGCGCCCCTGGGCAGCTGAGAGACACCACCTGAGAATTTGGATTCAAATGGACTTTGAGGGATGAAACCGAGGAGAGGCTGCAATGATGGTGACACCGTTGCAAAGCTGGTTGTGTGCTGAAGAGGCCCAGCACTAGCTTTTCCTGCTGGTCCTCCTGCCGTGGGAGCAGATGCCACTGTTCATTCTGTGCTGACTGTGTTGCTGTGCAGCAGAGAGCAGGCTCTGTACTGATTCCATTCAAATGCTTTTCCTGTATGAATGTGAGCTGTGAAAGCAACGATGGAGGCATCAATGTAAAGGGGATTGTGTGCTGAACAGGTCCAGCACCAGCTTTCAATCCTTGCTCTTCTGCTGTGGGAGCAGAGGCCAAACGTTCGTGCTGTACTCACTGTGCTGCTGGGCAGCTGAGAGAGACCACCTGAGAATTTGGATTCAAATGGACTTTTAGGTATGAAACCGAGGAGAGACTGCAATGATGGTGACCCCGTTGCAAAGCTGCTTGTGTGCTGAAGAGGCCCAGCACTAGCTTTTCCTGATGATCCATCTGCCGTGTGAGCAGATGCCACTGTTCTTTCTGTGCTGACTGTGTTGCTGCGCAGCAGAGAGCAGCCTCTGGACTGATTCCATTCAAATGCTTTTCCTGTATGAAAGTGAGCAGTGAAAGCAACGATGGAGGCACCAATGTAAAGGTGATTGTGTGCTGAACAGGTCCAGCACCAGCTTTCAATCCTGGCTCTTCTACTGTGGGATCAGAGGCCAAACGTTCGTGCTGTACTCACTGTGCTGCTGGGCAGCTGAGAGACACCACCTGAGAATTTGGATTCAAATGGACTTTTAGGTATGAAAGCGAGGAGAGACTGCAATGATGGTGACCCCGTTGCAAAGCTGCTTGTGTGCTGAAGAGACCCAGCCCTAGCTTTCCCTGCTGGTCCTTCTGCTGTGGGAGCAGATGCCACTGTTCATTCTGTGCTGTGCTGCTGCCAGCAGGGAGCAGGTTCTGGACTGATTCCATTCAAATGCTTTTCCTGTATGAAAGTGAGTAGTAAAATCAGCGATGGAGTCACCGATGTAAAGGTGATTGTGTGCTGAACTGGTTCAGCGCCAGCTTTCAATCCTGGCTCTTCTGCTGTGGGAGCAGAGGCCAAACGTTCGTGCTGTACTCACTGTGCTGCTGGGCAGCTAAGTGACACCACCTGAGAATTTGGATTCAAATGGATTTTAGGTATGAAACCGAGGAGAGACTGCAATGATGGTGACCCCGTTGCAAAGCTGCTTGTGTGCTGAAGAGGCCCAGCACTAGCTTTCCCTGCTGGTCCTTCTGCTGTGTGAGCGGATGCCACTGTTCATTCTGTGCTGTGTTGATGCGCAGCAGAGAGCAGGCTCTGGACTGATTCTATTCAAATGCTTTTCCTGTATGAGTGTTAGCAGTGAAAGCAACGATGGAGGCACCAATGTAAAGGGGATTGTGTGCTGAACAGGTCCAGCACCAGCTTCCAATCCTGGCTCTTCTGCTGTGGGAGCAGAGGCCAAACGTTCGTGCTGTACTCACTGTGCTGCTGGGCAGCTGAGCGACCCCACCTGAGAATTCGGATTCAAATGTACTTTTAGGTCTGAAACCGAGGAGAGACTGCAATGATGGTGACCCCGTTGCAAAGCTGCTTGTGTGCTTAAGAAGCCCAGCACTACCTTTCCCCGCTGGTCCTTCTGATGTGTGAGCAGAATCCACTGTTCATTCTGTGCTGTGTTGCTGCCAGCAGAGAGCAGGCTCTGGACTGATTCCATTCAAATGCTTTTCCTGTATGAAAGTGAGCAGTGAAAGCAACGATGGATGCACCAATGTAAAGGTGATTGTGTGCTGAACAGGTCCAGCACCAGCTTTCAATCCTTGCTCTTCTGCTGTGGGAGCAGAGGCCAAACGTTCTTGCTGTACTAACTGTGCTCCTGGGCAGCTGAGAGACACCACCTGAGAATTTGGATTCAAATGGACTTTTAGGTATGAAAGCGAGGAGAGACTGCAATGATGGTGACCCCGTTGCAAAGCTGCTTGTGTGCTGAAGAGACACAGCCCTAGCTTTCCCTGCTGGTCCTTCTCCCGTGTGAGCAGATGCCACTGTTCTTTCTGTGCTGACTGTGTTGCTGCCAGCAGGGAGCAGGCTCTGGACTGATTCCATTCAAATGCTTTTCCTGTATGAGTGTTAGCAGTGAAAGCAACGATGGAGGCACCAATGTAAAGGTGATTTTGTGCTGAACAGGTCCAGCACCAGCTTTCAATCCTTGCTCTTCTGCTGTGGGAGCAGATGCCAAACGTTCGTGCTGTACTCACTGTGCTGCTGGGCAGCTGAGAGACACCACCTGAGAATTTGGATTCAAATGGACTTTTAGGTATGAAGCCGAGGAGAGACTGCAATGATGGTGACCCCGTTGCAAAGCTGCTTGTGTGCTGAAGTAGCAGAGCACTAGCTTTCCCTGATGATCCTTCTGCCGTGTGAGCAGATGCCACTGTTCATTCTGTGCTGACTGTGTTGCTGCGCAGCAGAGAGCAGGCTCTGGACTGATTCCATTCAAATGCTTTTCCTGTATGAAAGTGAGCAGTGAAAGCAACGATGGAGGCACCAATGTAAAGGGGATTGTGTGCTGAACAGGTCCAGCACCAGCTTTCAATCCTGGCTCTTCTGCTGTGGGAGCAGAGGCCAAACGTTCGTGCTGTACTCACTGTGCTGCTGGGCAGCTGAGAGACACCACCTGAGAATTTGGATTCAAATGGACTTTTAGGTATGAAACCGAGGAGAGACTGCAATGATGGTGACCCCGTTGCAAAGCTGCTTGTGTGCTTAAGAGACACAGCCCTAGCTTTCCCTGCTGGTCCTTCTGCCGTGTGAGGAGATGCCACTGTTCATTCTGTGCTGTGTTGCTGCCAGCAGGGAGCAGGCTCTGGACTGATTCTATTCAAATGCTTTTCCTGTAGGTGTGTTAGCAGTGAAAGCAACGATGGAGGCACCAATGTAAAGGTGATTGTGTGCTGAACAGGTCCAGCACCAGCTTTCAATCCTTGCTCTTCTGCTGTGGGAGCAGATGCCAAACGTTCGTGCTGTACTCACTGTGCTGCTGGGCAGCTGAGAGGGACCAACTGAGAATTTGGATTCAAATGGACTTTTAGGTATGAAACCGAGGAGAGACTGCAATGATGGTGACCCCGTTGCAAAGCTGCTTGTGTGCTGAAGAGGCCCAGCACTAACTTTCCCTGATAATCCTTCTGCCGTGTGAGCGGATGCCACTGTTCATTCTGTGCTGTGTTGCTGCCAGCAGGGAGCAGGCTCTGGACTGATTCCATTCAAATGTTTTTCCTGTATGAAAGTGAGCAGTGAAAGCAACGATGGAGGCACCAATGTAAAGGGGATTGTGTGCTGAACAGGTCCAGCACCAGCTTTCAATCCTGGCTCTTCTGCTGTGGGAGCAGATGCCAAACGTTCGTGCTGTACTCACTGTGCTGCTGGGCAGCTGAGCGACCCCACCTGAGAATTCGGATTCAAATGTACTTTTAGGTCTGAAACCGAGGAGAGACTGCAATGATGGTGACCCCGTTGCAAAGCTGCTTGTGTGCTTAAGAAGCCCAGCACTACCTTTCCCCGCTGGTCCTTCTGCCATGTGAGCAGAATCCACTGTTCATTCTGTGCTGTGTTGCTGCGCAGCAGAGAGCAGGCTCTGGACTGATTCAATTCAAATGCTTTTCCTGTATGAAAGTGAGCAGTGAAAGCAACGATGGATGCACCAATGTAAAGGTGATTGTGTGCTGAACAGGTCCAGCACCAGCTTTCAATCCTGGCTCTTCTGCTGTGGGAGCAGAGGCCAAACGTTCTTGCTGTACTAACTGTGCTGCTGGGCAGCTGAGAGACACCACCTGAGAATTTGGATTCAAATGGACTTTTAGGTATGAAGCCGAGGAGAGACTGCAATGATGGTGACCCCGTTGCAAAGCTGCTTGTGTGCTGAAGAAGCAGAGCACTAGCTTTCCCTGATGATCCTTCTCCCGTGTGAGCAGATGCCACTGTTCATTCTGTGCTGACTGTGTTGCTGCGCAGCAGAGAGCAGGCTCTGGACTGATTCCATTCAAATGCTTTTCCTGTATGAAAGTGAGCAGTGAAAGCAACGATGGAGGCACCAATGTAAAGGGGATTGTGTGCTGAACAGGTCCAGCACCAGCTTTCAATCCTGGCTCTTCTGCTGTGGGAGCAGAGGCCAAACGTTCGTGCTGTACTAACTGTGCTGCTGGGCAGCTGAGAGACACCACCTGAGAATTTGGATTCAAATGGACTTTTAGGTATGAAGCCGAGGAGAGACTGCAATGATGGTGACCCCGTTGCAAAGCTGCTTGTGTGCTGAAGAGACACAGCCCTATCTTTCCCTGCTGGTCCTTCTGCCGTGTGAGCAGATGCCACTGTTCATTCTGTGCTGTGTTGCTGCGCAGCAGGGGGCAGCCTCTGGACTGATTCTATTCAAATGCTTTTCCTGTAGGAGTGTTAGCAGTGAAAGCAACGATGGAGGCACCAATGTAAAGGTGATTGTGTGCTGAACAGGTCCAGCACCAGCTTTCAATCCTTGCTCTTCTGCTGTGGGAGCAGATGCCAAACGTTCGTGCTGTACTCACTGTGCTGCTGGGCAGCTGAGACCCCCTGAGAATTTGGATTCAAATGGACTTTTAGGTATGAAACCGAGGAGAGACTGCAATGATGGTGACCCAGTTGCAAAGCTGCTTGTGTGCTGAAGAGACACAGCCCTAGCTTTCCCTGCTGGTCCTTCTCCCGTGTGAGCAGATGCCACTGTTCTTTCTGTGCTGACTGTGTTGCTGCGCAGCAGAGAGCAGCCTCTGGACTGATTCCATTCAAATGCTTTTCCTGTATGAAAGTGAGCAGTGAAAGCAACAATGGAGGCACCAATGTAAAGGTGATTGTGTGCTGAACAGGTCCAGAACCAGCTTTCAATCCTTGCTCTTCTGCTGTGGGAGCAGAGGCCAAACGTTCGTGCTGTACTAACTGTGCTGCTGGGCAGCTGAGAGACACCACCTGAGAATTTGGATTCAAATGGACTTTTAGGTATGAAACCGAGGAGAGACTGCAATAATGGTGACCCTGTTGCAAAGCTGCTTGTGTGCTGAAGAGGCCCAGCACTAGATTTCCCTGATGATCCATCTGCCGTGTGAGCAGATGCCACTGTTCATTCTGTGCTGACTGTGTTGATGCGCAGCAGAGAGCAGGCTCTGGACTGATTCCATTCAAATGCATTTCCTGTATGAAAGTGAGCAGTGAAAGCAAGGATGGAGGCACCAATGTAAAGGGGATTGTGTGCTGAACAGGTCCAGCACCAGCTTTCAATCCTGGCTCTTCTGCTGTGGGAGCAGATGCCAAACGTTCGTGCTGTACTCACTGTGCTGCTGGGCAGCTGAGCGACCCCACCTGAGAATTTGGATTCAAATGTACTTTTAGGTCTGAAACCGAGGAGAGACTGCAATGATGGTGACCCCGTTGCAAAGCTGCTTGTGTGCTTAAGAAGCCCAGCACTACCTTTCCCCGCTGGTCCTTCTGCCGTATGAGCAGAATCCACTGTTCATTCTGTGCTGTGTTGCTGCGCGGCAGAGAGCAGGATCTGGACTGATTCCATTCAAATGCTTTTCCTGTATGAAAGTGAGCAGTGAAAGCAACAATGGAGGCACCAATGTAAAGGTGATTGTGTGCTGAACAGGTCCAGCACCAGCTTTCAATCCTGGCTCTTCTGCTGTGGGAGCAGAGGCCAAACGTTCGTGCTGTACTAACTGTGCTCCTGGGCAGCTGAGAGACACCACCTGAGAATTTGGATTCAAAGGGACTTTTAGGTATGAAACCGAGGAGAGACTGCAATGATGGTGACCCCGTTGCAAAGCTGCTTGTGTGCTGAAGAGACACAGCCCTAGCTTTCCCTGCTGGTCCTTCTGCCGTGTGAGCAGATGCCACTGTTCATTCTGTGCTGTGTTGCTGCCAGCAGGGAGCAGGCTCTGGACTGATTCTATTCAAATGCTTCTCCTGTAGGAGTGTTAGCAGTGAAAGCAACGATGGAGGCACCAATGTAAAGGTGATTGTGTGCTGAACAGGTCCAGCACCAGCTTTCAATCCTTGCTCTTCTGCTGTGGGAGCAGATGCCAAACGTTCGTGCTGTACTCACTGTGCTGCTGGGCAGCTGAGAGGGACCAACTGAGAATTTGGATTCAAATGGACTTTTAGGTATGAAACCGAGGAGAGACTGCAATGATGGTGACCCCGTTGCAAAGCTGCTTGTGTGCTGAAGAGGCCCAGCACTAACTTTCCCTGATAATCCTTCTGCCGTGTGAGCGGATGCCACTGTTCATTCTGTGCTGTTTTGCTGCCAGCAGGGAGCAGGCTCTGGACTGATTCCATTCAAATGCTTTTCCTGTATGAAAGTGAGCAGTGAAAGCAACGATGGAGGCACCAATGTAAAGGGGATTGTGTGCTGAACAGGTCCAGCACCAGCTTTCAATCCTTGCTCTTCTGCTGTGGGAGCAGATGCCAAACGTTCGTGCTGTACTCACTGTGCTGCTGGGCAGCTGAGACCACCTGAGAATTTGGATTCAAATGGACTTTTAGGTATGAAACCGAGGAGAGACTGCAATGATGGTGACCCAGTTGCAAAGCTGCTTGTGTGCTGAAGAGACACAGCCCTAGCTTTCCCTGCTGGTCCTTCTGCCGTGTGAGCAGATGCCACTGTTCATTCTGTGCTGTGTTGCTGCCAGCAGGGAGCAGGCTCTGGACTGATTCTATTCAAATGCTTTTCCTGTATGAGTGTTAGCAGTGAAAGCAACGATGGAGGCACCAATGTAAAGGTGATTGTGTGCTGAACAGGTCCAGCACCAGCTTTCAATCCTTGCTCTTCTGCTGTGGGAGCAGATGCCAAACGTTCGTGCTGTACTCACTGTGCTGCTGGGCAGCTGAGACCACCTGAGAATTTGGATTCAAATGGACTTTTAGGTATGAAAGCGAGGAGAGACTGCAATGATGGTGACCCCGTTGCAAAGCTGCTTGTGTGCTGAAGAGGCCCAGCACTAGATTTCCCTGATGATCCTTCTCCCGTGTGAGCAGATGCCACTCTTCATTCTGTGCTGACTGTGTTGCTGCGCAGCAGAGAGCAGGCTCTGGACTGATTCCATTCAAATGCTTTTCCTGTATGAAAGTGAGCAGTGAAAGCAACGATGGAGGCACAAATGTAAAGGGGATTGTGTGCTGAACAGGTCCAGCACCAGCTTTCAATCCTTGCTCTTTTGCTGTGGGAGCAGATGCCAAACGTTCGTGCTGTACTCACTGTGCTGCTGGGCAGCTGAGAGACACCACCTGAGAATTTGGATTCAAATGGACTTTTAGGTATGAACCCGAGGAGAGACTGCAATGATGGTGAGCCCGTTGCAAAGCTGCTTGTGTGCTGAAGAGGCCCAGCACTAGCTTTCCCTGATGATCCTTCTCCCGTGTGAGCAGATGCCACTGTTCATTCTGTGCTGACTGTGTTGCTGCGCAGCAGAGAGCAGGCTCTGGACTGATTCCATTCAAATGCTTTTCCTGTATGAAAGTGAGCAGTGAAAGCAACGGTGGAGGCACCAATGTAAAGGTGATTGTGTGCTGAACAGGTCCAGCACCAGCTTTCAATCCTGGCTCTTCTGCTGTGGGAGCAGATGCCAAACGTTCGTGCTGTACTCACTGTGCTGCTGGGCAGCTGAGAGACACCACCTGAGAATTTGGATTCAAATGGACTTTTAGGTATGAAACCGAGGAGAGACTGCAATAATGGTGACCCCGTTGCAAAGCTGCTTGTGTGCTGAAGAGACACAGCCCTAGCTTTCCCTGCTGGTCTTTCTGCCGTGGGTGCAGATGCCACTGTTCATTCTGTGCTGTGTTGCTGAGAGCAGGGAGCAGGCTCTGGACTGATTCTATTCAAATGCTTTTCCTGTATGAGTGTTAGCAGTGAAAGCAACGATGGAGGCACCAATGTAAAGGGGATTGTGTGCTGAACAGGTCCAGAACCAGCTTTCAATCCTGGCTCTTCTGCTGTGGGAGCAGATGCCAAACGTTCGTGCTGTACTCACTGTGCTGCTGGGCAGCTGAGACCACCTGAGAATTTGGATTCAAATGGACTTTTAGGTATGAACCCGAGGAGAGACTGCAATGATGGTGACCCCGTTGCAAAGCTGCTTGTGTGCTGAAGAGTCCCAGCACTAGCTTTCCCTGATGATCCTTCTCCCGTGTGAGCAGATGCCACTGTTCATTCTGTGCTGACTGTGTTGCTGCGCTGCAGAGAGCAGCCTCTGGACTGATTCTATACAAATGCTTTGCAACGGGGTCACCATCATTGCAGTCTCTCCTCGGTTTCATACCTAAAAGTCCATTTGAATCCAGATTCTCAGGTGGTCACTCTCAGCTGCCCAGCAGCACAGTGAGTTCAGCACGAACGTTTGGCCTCTGCTCCCACAGCAGAAGAGCCAGGATTGAAAGCTGGTGCTGGACCTGTTCAGCACACAATCACCTTTACATTGGTGCCTCCATCGTTGCTTTCACTGCTCACTTTCATATAGGAAAAGCATTTGAATGGAATCAGTCCAGAGGCTGCTATCTGCTGCGCAGGAACACAGTCAGCACAGAATGAACAGTGGCATCTGCTCACATGGCAGAAGGATCATCAGGAAAAGCTAGTGCTGGGCCTCTTCAGCACACAAGCAGCTTTGCAACTGGGTCCCCATCATTGCAGTCTCTCCTCGGTTTCATACCTAAAAGTCCATTTGAATCCAAATTCTCAGGTGGTCTCAGCTGCCCAGCAGCACAGTGAGTACAGCACGAACGATTGGCATCTGCTCCCACAGCAGAAGAGCAAGGATTGAAAGCTGGTGCTGGACCTGTTCAGCACACAATCCCCTTTACATTGGTGCCTCCATCATTGCTTTCACTGCTCACTTTCATACAGGAAAAGCATTTGAATGGAATCAGTCCAGAGCCTGCTCTCTGCTGCGCAGCAACACAGTCAGCACAGAATGAACAGTGGCATTTGCTCCCACGGCAGAAGGACCAGCAGGGAAAGCTAGTGCTGGGCTTCTTCCGCACACAAGCAGCTTTGCAACGGGGTCACCATTATTGCAGTCTCTCCTCGGTTTCATACCTAAAAGTCCATTTGAATCCAAATTCTCAGGTGGTGTCTCTCAGCTGCTCAGCAGCACAGTGAGTACAGCACGAACGTTTGGCATCTGCTCCCACAGCAGAAGAGCAAGGATTGAAAGCTGGTGCTGCACCTGTTCAGCACACAATCACCTTTACATTGGTGCCTCCATCGTTGCTTTCACTGCTCACTTTCATACAGGAAAAGCATATGAATGGAATCAGTCCAGAGCCTGCTCTCTGCTGCGCAGCAACACAGTCAGCACAGAATGAACAGTGGATTCTGCTCGCACGGAAGAAGGACCAGCAGGGAAAGCTAGCGCTGTGTCTCTTCAGCACACAAGCATCTTTGCAAAGGGGTCACCATCATTGCAGTCTCTCCTCGGGTTCATACCTAAAAGTCCATTTGAATCCAAATTCTCAGGTGGTCTCAGCTGCCCAGCAGCACAGTGAGTACAGCACGAACGTTTGGCATCTGCTCCCACAGCAGAAGAGCAAGGATTGAAAGCTGGTGCTGGACCTGTTCAGCACACAATCACCTTTACATTGGTGCCTCCATCGTTGCTTTTACTGCTAATACTCATACAGGAAAAGCATTTGAATAGAATCAGTCCAGAGCCTGCTCCCTGCTGGCAGCAACACAGCACAGAATGAACAGTGGCATCTGCTCACACGGCAGAAGGACCAGCAGGGAAAGCTAGTGCTCTGCTTCTTCAGCACACAAGCAGCTTTGCAACGGGGTCACCATCATTGCAGTCTCTCCTCGGTTTCATAACTAAAAGTCCATTTGAATCCAGATTCTCAGGTGGTCTCAGCTGCCCAGCAGCACAGTGAGTACAGCACGAACGTTTGGCCTCTGCTTCCACAGCAGAAGAGCAAAGATTGAAAGCTGGTGCTGGACCTCTTCAGCACACAATCACCTTTACATTGGTGCCTCCATCATTGCTTTCACTGCTAACACTCATACAGGAAAAGCATTTGAATGGAATCAGTCCAGAGCCTGCTCTCTGCTGCGCAGCAACACAGTCAGCACAAAATGAACAGTGGCATCTGCTCCCACGGCAGAAGGACCAGCAGGGAAAGCTAGTGCTGGGCCTCTTCAGCACACAAGCAGCTTTGCAACGGGCTCACCATCATTGCAGTCTCTCCTCGGTTTCATACCTAAAAGTCCATTTGAATCCAAATTCTCAGGTGGTGTCTCTCAGCTGCCCAGCAGCACAGTGAGTACAGCACGAACGTTTGGCCTCTGCTCCCACAGCAGAAGAGCCAGGATTGAAAGCTGGTGCTGGACCTGTTCAGCACACAATCACCTTTACATTGGTGCCTCCATCGTTGCTTTCACTGCTCACTTTCATACAGGAAAAGCATTTGTATAGAATCAGTCCAGAGGCTGCTCTCTGCTGCGCAGCAAGACAGCACAGAATGAACAGTGGCATCTGCTCCCACAGCAGAAGGACCAGCAGGGAAAGCTAGTGCTGGGTCTCTTCAGCACACAGTCAGCTTTGCTACGGTGAAACCATCATTGCAGTCTCTCCTCGGTTTCATACCTAGAAGTCCATTTGAATCCAAATTCTCAGGTGGTTATTCTCAGCTGCCCAGCAGCACAGTGAGTACAGCATGAACGTTTGGCCTCTGCTCCCACAGCAGAAGAGCCAGGATTGAAAGCTGGTGCTGGACCTGTTCAGCACACAATCACCTTTACATTGGTGCCTCCATCGTTGCTTTCACTGCTCACATTCATACAGGAAAAGCATTTGAATGGAATCAGTCCAGAGCCTGCTCTCTGCTGGCAGCAACACTGCACAGAATGAACAGTGGCATCTGCTCACACGGCAGAAGGACCAGCAGGGAAAGCTAGTGCTGGGCCTCTTCAGCACACAAGCAGCTTTGCTATGGTGTCACCATCATTGCAGTCTCTCCTCGGTTTCATACCTAAAAGTCAATTTGAATCAAAATTCTCAGGTGGTCTCACTCAGCTGCCCAGCAGCAGAATGAGTACAGCACGAACGTTTGGCATCTGCTCCCACAGCAGAAGAGCAAGGATTGAAAGCTGGTGCTGGACCTGTTCAGCACACAATCACCTTTACATTGGTGCCTCCATCGTTGCTTTCACTGCTCACTTTCATACAGGAAAAGCATTTGTATAGAATCAGTCCAGAGGCTGCTCTCTGCTGCGCAGCAAGACAGCACAGAATGAACAGTGGCATCTGCTCCCACAGCAGAAGGACCAGCAGGGAAAGCTAGTGCTGGGTCTCTTCAGCACACAGTCAGCTTTGCTACGGTGAAACCGTCATTGCAGTCTCTCCTCGGTTTCATACCTAAAAGTCCATTTGAATCCAAATTCTCAGGTGGTGTCTCTCAGCTGCCCAGCAGCACAGTGAGTACAGCACGAACGTTTGGCCTCTGCTCCCACAGCAGAAGAGCCAGGATTGAAAGCTGCTGCTGGTCCTGTTCAGCACACAATCGCCTTTACATTGGTGCCTCCATCGTTGCTTTCACTGCTCACTTTCATACAGTGTCGGGTGGTTATTGAGTCAGAGTCCCAGACCCGCAAGCAGTGTCATCTTTCATCGGCGGAGGAAGAATGCAATCAGACTCAATATGAGTGATAAGCAGACTTCGTTTATTGATTCAACTTGCCATCTTTTATACTCTTACAATGATTTACGCCTACTAGTCAGTTGCTGATAGGCTGCAAGCCTAAAGGTTACATTAATATACTTCTCCTACTTGCGGTTTACTTGCGGTTTAACGGCAGGCTAACATCTGTATTCCTGAGAGGGCACTTCCTCAAAGTTGTTTACCATACTTGTCCTCAACCGAACTTGACCTAGGGTTATTAGCGGTCGGTACTTTTCCACTGCCACGTCAATCTCGTAACAGTAGAGATGTCAAGGCTGCTGAACCAGAATAGGCCGCAATCATCAAAACTGACTTTCTCGATACAGAGGGTCACTAGACCCACTGTGCCCTTTCTTTCTAAGCCATTCTCCAACAATACAGGAAAAGCATTTGAATGGAATCAGTCCAGAGCCTGCTCTCTGCTGGCAGCAACACCGTCAGCACAGAATGAACAGCGGCATATGCTCCCACTGCAGAAGGACCAGCAGGGAAAGCTAGTGCTGGGCGTCTTCAGCACGCAAGCAGCTTTGCAACGGGGTCACCATCATTGCAGTCTCTCCTCGGTTTCATACCTAAAAGTCCATTTGAATCCAAAATCTCTGGTGGTCACACTCAGCTGCCCAGCAGCACAGTGAGTACAGCACGAACGTTTGGCCTCTGCTCCCACAGCAGAAGAGCCAGGATTGAAAGCTGGTGCTGGACCTGTTCAGCACACAATCCCCTTTACATTGGTGCCTCCATCGTTGCTTTCACTGCTCACTTTCATACAGGAAAAGCATTTGAATGTAATCAGTCCAGAGCCTGCTCTCTGCTGGCAGCAACACAGTCAGCACAGAATGAACAGTGGCATCTGCTCCCACAGCAGAAGGACCAGAGGGAGCTAGTGCTGGGCCTCTTCAGCACACAAGCAGCTTTGCAACGGTGTCACCATCATTGCAGTCTCTCCACAGTTTCATACCTAAAAGTCCATTTGAATCCAAATTCTCATGTGGTGTCTCTCAGCAGCCAAGCAGCACAGTGAGTACAGCATGAACTTTTGGCCTCTGCTCCCACAGCAGAAGAGCCAGGATTGAAAGCTGGTGCTGGGCCTGTTCAGCACACAATCACCTTTACATTGGTGCCTCCATCGTTGCTTTCACTGCTCACTTTCATACAGGAAAAGCATTTGAATGTAATCAGTCCAGAGCCTGCTCTCTGCTGGCAGCAACACAGTCAGCACAGAATGAACAGTGGCATCTGCTCCCACAGCAGAAGTACCAGCAGGGAAAGCTAGTGTTGGGCCTCTTCCGCAAACAGTCAGCTTTGCTACGGTGTCACCATCATTGCAGTCTCTCCTGGGTTTCATACCTAAAAGTCCATTTGAATCCAAATTCTCAGGTGGTCTCTCTCAGCTGCCCAGCAGCACAGTGAGTACAGCACGAACGTTTGGCCTCTGCTCCCACAGCAGAAGAGCCAGGATTGGAAGCTGGTGCTGGACCTGTTCAGCACACAATCCCCTTTACATTGGTGCCTCCATCGTTGCTTTCACTGCTCACTTTCATACAGGAAAAGCATTTGAATGGAATCAGTCCAGAGCCTGCTCTCTGCTGCGCAGCAACACAGTCAGCACAGAATGAAGAGTGGCATCTGCTCCCACAGCAGAAGGACCAGCAGGGAAAGCTAGTGCTGGGCCTCTTCAGCACACAGTCAGCTTTGCAACGGGGTCACCATCATTACAGTCTCTCCTCGGTTTCATACCTAAAAGTCCATTTGAATCCAAATTCTCAGGTGGTCACTCTCAGCTGCCCAGCAGCACAGTGAGTACAGCACGAACGTTTGGCCTCTGTTCCCACAGCAGAAGAGCCAGGATTGAAAGCTGGTGCTGGGCCTGTTCAGCACACAATCACCTCTGCATCGGTGCCTCCATCATTGCTTTCACTGCTCATTTTCATACAGAAACATTGTGTAGTCTGCCTGGAGCCCGGATCAGGGATAACACCAGGGCGCTCCCCAACCTGGTGCGCCCAACAGACTATTACCCGCTGCTGGTCTTCCAGACAGGTGGGGAGGAAGCTGCTTCCCGCTGTCTGAGGGGTATGAAGAAAGACTACGGGGCCTTGGGGCGGATGGTGAAAGAGTCTGGGGCTCAAGTGATCTTCTCCTCTCTCCTTCCATCTTCCACTGATGTGGGAAGGAATGGGAAGATTCAGTTCATGAACAATTGGCTTCGAGACTGGTGCTACAGGCAGGGCTTTGGATTCTTTGATAACGGCTGTTTTTATAGGGCACCAGTCTGGACAATGACAAGTGAGAAAGGTTTGTCTCACAGAGGGAAAAGGATGCTGGGGCACGAATTAGCAGGGCTCATTTGGAGAGCTTTAAACTAGATTCGAAGGGGGATCGGCTTGTAGCTGGGCTTGCCCCAGTGGGGCAGCGCTCCAGAATTAATGAAGACTGGGAGGCCTCCTACAATCCTAGGGTGAAATCGGTGTGCTCAGCTCGCTCCCTGAAATGCCTGTACACCAATGCGCGCAGCATGGGAAATAAGCAGGAGGAGTTGGAAACCTGTGTTAAGTCAGGAGATTATGATCTGGTGGCAATTACAGAGACATGGTGGGACAGCTCACATGACTGGAATATAGTCATGGAAGGCTATGTCCTTTTCAGGAAAGACAGGCCAGCCAGGCGGGGTGGTGGGGTTGCTCTTTATGTGCGGGAGGAACTACAGTGCACCAAGTTCTGTCCAGGGACAGATGACGAGCGAGTTGAGAGTCTGTGGGTGAGAATTAAGGGGCAGGCTGCAGGGGGGATACTGTTGTAGGTGTCTGTTACAGACCACCGGATCAGGGTGAGGAAGTTGACGAGGCCTTCTACAGGCAGCTGAGAACGGCCTCACAGTCACAGGCTGTGGTCATCGTGGGGGATTTTAACTTCCCTGATGTTTGCTGGAAGGACCACTCGGCAACCCAGCCGCAGTCCAGGAGGTTCCTCCAGTGTATGGATGATAACTTCCTCCTGCAAATGGTGGATGAGCCAACCAGGAGAGGAGCGCTGCTGGATCTCATCCTCACTAACAAGGAGGATCTGGTCGAAGCAGTAAGGGTTGAGGGCTGCCTTGGTTGCAGCGACCACGAGATGGTGGAGTTCAGGATCTTGTGTGGAGGACTAGTAGAATACCAAGTAGAATTGCAACCCTGGACTTTAGCAGGGCAAACTTTGGCCTTTTCAAGCAATTGCTAGGGGAAATCCCATGGGCAGGGCTGCTTGAAGGTAAAGGGGCCCAAGATAGTTGGTTGACATTCAAGGACTGCTTTTTCCGTGCTCAAGATCGGAGCATCCCGACACGTAGGAAGTCAAGGAAGAGGGCCAAGAGACCTGCGTGGCTAAATAGGGAATTGCTGGGTATGCTCAAGTGGAAGAGGAGAGTTTACAGGTCATGGAAGGAGGGGCTGGCCACTTGGGAGGAATATAAGGCTGCTGCTAGAGGATGTAGGAAGGCAGCTAGGAGGACTAAGGCATCCTTAGAATTAAACCTGGCAAGAAGGGTCAAGGACAGCAAAAAGAGCTTTTTTAAATACATGGCAGACAAAACTAACACCAGAGGCAATGTAGGCCCACTGATGAACGAGATGGGTGCCCTGGTGACAGAAGATAAAGAGATGGCAGAGTTACTGAATGCCTTCTTTGTCTCTGTCTACTCTGCTGTGGGCAGTCCTGAAGAGCCCTGTACCCCTGAGACCTTAGATGAAGTCAGGTCGACGGAGCGGTTTGCCTTAGTCGATGAGGAATGGGTTAGAGACCAGTTGAGCAATCTGGACAACCATAAATCCATGGGTCCAGATGGGATGCACCCGCGGGTGCTGAGGGAACTGGCGGAAGTCATTGCTAGACCATTCTCCATCATCTTTACCAAGTCTTGGGAAACGGGAGAGGTGCCTGAGGACTGGAGGAAAGCAAATGTCACTCCAGTCTTCAAAAAGGGCAAGAAGGAGGACCCGGGTAACTATAGACCGGTCAGCCTCACCTCCATCCCTGGGAAAGTGATGGAACACCTTATCCTTGGTACCACCTTAAGGCATATCAAGGATAAGAAGGTTATGAGGGGCAGTCAACATGGCTTCACCAGGGGGAAATCATGTTTGACCAATCTCTTAGCCTTTTATGAGGAAATAACACGGTGGATGGATGATGGCAGAGCGGTGGATGTGGTCTACCTTGACCTCAGCAAAGCATTTGACACAGTCTCCCACAGCATCCTCACGGCTAAAATGAAGAAGTGTGGACTGGATGATCAGGTAGTGAGGTGGACTGCGAACTGGCTGAAGGAGAGAAGCCAGAGAGTTGTAGTCTATGGGGCTGAGTCTAGTTGGAGGCCTGTAACTAGTGGAGTGCCTCAAGGGTCAGTACTGGGACCGGTATTATTTAATATATTCATCAATGATTTAGATGAGGGAATTGAGTGTACTATCAGCAAGATTGCTGATGACACTAAGCTGGGAGGAGTGGCTGATACGCCAGAAGGCTGTGCTGCCATCCAGCGAGACCTGGATAGGCTGGAGAGTTGGACAGGGAGTAACTTGATGAAATATAACAAGGGAAAGTGTAGAGTCCTGCATCTGGGCAGGAACAACCCCAGGTTCCAGTATAGGTTGGGGAACGACCTGTTAGAGAGCAGTATAGGGGAGAGGAACCTGGGGGTCCTAGTGGACGACAGGATGACCATGAGCCAACACTGTGCCCTTGTGGCTAAGAAGGCCAATGGCATCCTGGGGTGTATTAGAAGGGCGGTGGTTAGTAGGTCGAGAGAGGTCCTCCTTCCCCTCTACTCTGCCCTGGTGAGACCGCATCTGGAGTATTGTGTCCAGTTCTGGGCCCCTCAGTTCAAGAAGGACAGGGAGCTGCTGGAGAGAGTCCAGCGCAGGGCAACGAAGATGATTAGGGGAGTGGAACATCTTCCTTATGAGGAAAGACAGAGGGAGCTGGGTCTCTATAGTTTGGAGAAGAGGAGACTGAGGGGTGACCTTATAAGTGTCTATAAATATATAAAGGGGGAATGTCACGAGGACGGAGCCAGGCTCTACTCAGTGGCAAACAATGATAGGACAAGGGGTAATGGGTACAAACTGGAACACAAGAGGTTCCACTTAAACTTGAGAAGAAACTTCTTCTCAGTGAGGGTGACGGAACACTGCAACAGGCTGCCCAGGGAGGTTGTGGAGTCTCCTTCCCTGGAGACATTCAAAACCCGCCTGGACGCATTCCTGTGTAACATTATCTAGGTGTTCCTGCTCCGGCAGGGGGATTGGACTAGATGATCTTTCGAGGTCCCTTCCAATCTCTAACATACTGTGATACTGTGATACTGTGATACTGAGAAAAGCATTTGAATGGAATCAGTCCAGAACCTGCTCTGTGCTGCGCATCAACACAGTCAGCACAGAACGAACAGTGGCATCTGCTCACACGGCAGAAGGACCAGCTGGGAAAGCTGGTGCTGGGCCTCTTCAGCACACAGTCAGCTTTGCAATGCTGTCACCATCATTGCAGTCTCTCCTCGGTTTCATACCTAAAATTCCATTTGAATCCAAATTCTCAGGTGGTCGTTCTCAGCTGCCCAGCAGCACAGTGAGTACAGCACGAACGTTGGGCCTCTGCTCCAACAGCAGAAGAGCGTGGATTGAAAGCTGGTGGTGGGCCTGTTCAGCACACAATCACCTTTGCATCAGTGCCTCCATCATTACTTTCACTGCTCAATTTCATACAGGAAAAGCATTTGAATGGAATCAGTACATAGCCTGCCCTCTTCTGGCAGCAACACAGTCAGCACAGAATGAACAGTGGCATCTGCTCCCACAGCAGAAGGACCAGCAGGGATACCTGGTGATGGGCCTCTTCAGCACACAGTCAGCTTTGCAACGGTGTCACCATCATTGCAGTCTCTCCTCGGTTTCATACCTAAAAGTCCATTTGAATCCAAATTCTCAGGTGGTATCTCTCAGCTGCCCAGCAGCATAGTGAGTACAGCACGAACGTTTGGCCTCTGCTCCCACAGCAGAAGAGCCAGCAGGGAAAGCTGGTGCTGGGCCTTTTCAGCACACAATCACCTCTGCATCGGTGCCTCCAACATTGCTTTCACTGCTCACTTTCATACAGGAAAAGCATTTGAATGGAATCAGTCCAGAGCCTGCTCTCTGCTGCGCAGCAACACAGTCAGCACAGAATGAGCAGTGGCATCTGCTCCCACAGCAGAAGGACCGGCAGGGAAAGCTAGTGCTCGGCCTCATCAGCAAGCAAGCAGCTTTGCAGTGGTGTCACCATCTTTGCAGTCTCTCCTCGGTTTCATACCTAAAAGTCCATTTGAATCCAAATTCTCAGGTGGTCTCTCTCAGCTGCCCAGCAGCACAGTGAGTACAGCACGAACGTCTGGCCTCTGCTCCCACAGCAGAAGAGCCAGGAGGGAAAGCTGATGCTGGGCCTGTTCAGCACACAATCCCCTTTACAATGGTGCCTCCATCGATGCTTTCACTGCTCACATTCATACAGGAAAAGCATTTGAATGGAATCAGTCCAGAGCCTGCTCTCTGCTGCGCAGCAACACAGTCAGCACAGAATGAACAGTGGCATCTGCTCCAACAGCAGAAGGACCAGCAGGGAAAGCTAGTGCTGGGGCTCTTCAGCACACAGTCACCTTTGCAACAGTGACACCATCATTGCAGTCTCTCCTCGGTTTAATACCTAAAAGTCCATTTGAATCCAAATTCTCAGGTGGTCTCTCTCAGCTGCCCAGCAGCACAGTGAGTACAGCACAAACGTTTGGCCTCTGCTCCCACAGCAGAAGAGCCAGGAGGGAAAGCTGATGCTGGGCCTGTTCAGCACACAATCCCCTTTACAATGGTGCCTCCATCGATGCTTTCACTGCTCACATTCATACAGGAAAAGCATTTGAATGGAATCAGTCCAGAGACTGTTCTCTGATGCGCAGCAACACAGTCAGCACAGAATGAACAGTGGCATCTGCTCCAACAGCAGAAGGACCAGCAGGGAAAGCTAGTGCTGGGGCTCTTCAGCACACAGTCACCTTTGCAACAGTGACACCATCATTGCAGTCTCTCCTCGGTTTCATACCTAGAAGTCCATTTGAATCCAAATTCTCCGGTGGTCTCTCTCAGCTGCCCATCAGCTCAGTGAGTACAGCACGAACGTTTGGCCTCTGCTCCCACAGCAGAAGAGCCAGGATTGAAAGCTGGTGCTGGGCCTGCTCAGAGCACAATCACCTTTACATTGGTGCCCCCGTGGTTGCTTTCACTGCTCACTTTCATATAGGAAAAGCATTTGAATGGAATCAGTGAAGAGCCTGCTCTCTGCTGCGCAGCAACACAGCACAGAATGAACAGTGGCATCTGCTCCCACAGCAGAAGGACCAGCAGGGAAAGCTAGTGTTGGGCCTCTTCAGCACACAAGCAGCTTTGCAACGGTGTCACCATCATTGCAGTCTCTCCTCGGTTTCATACCTAAAAGTCCATTTGAATCCAAATTCTCAGGTGCTCCCTCTCAGCTGCCCAGCAGCACAGTGAGTACAGCACGAACGTTTGGCCTCTGCTCCCACAGCAGAAGAGCCAGGATTGAAAGGTGGGTCTGGGCCTGTTCAGCACACAATCAGCTTTACATTGGTGCCTCCATCGCTGATTTCACTGCTCACATTCATACAGGAAAAGCATTTGAATGGAATCATTCCAGAACATGTTCTCTGCTGCGCAGCAACACAGCACAGAATCAACAGGGGCATCTGCTCCCACAGCAGAAGGACCGAAAGGGAATGCTAGTGCTGGGCCTCTTCAGCACACAAGCAGCTTTGCAATGGTGTCACCATCATTGCAGTCTCGCCTCGGTTTCATACCTAAAAGTCCCTTTGAATCCAAATTCTCAGGTGGTCTCTCTCAGCTGCCCAGCAGCACAGTGAGTACAGCACGAACGTTTGGCCTCTGCCACCACAGGAGAAGAGGCAGGATTGAAAGCTGGTGCTGGACCTGTTCAGCACACAATCACCTTTACATTGGTGCCTCCATCGCAGATTTCACTGCTCACTTTCATACAAGAAAAGCATTTGAATGGAATCAGTCCAGAGCCTGCACTCCGCTGGCAGTAACACAGTCAGCACAGAATGAACAGTGGCATCTGCTCCCACAGCAGAAGGACCAGCAGGGAAAGCTAGTGCTGGGCCTCTTCAGCACACAGTCAGCTTTGCAACGGTGGAACCATCATTGCAGTCTCTCCTCGGTTTCATACCTAAAAGTCCATTTGAATCCAAATTCTCAGGTGGTCTCTCTCAGCTGCCCAGCAGCACAGTGAGTACAGCACGAACGTTTGGCCTCTGCTCCCCCGGCAGAAGAGCCAGGATTGAAAGCTGGTGCTGGACCTGTTCAGCACACAATCCCCTTTACATTGGTGCCTCCATCGTTGCTTTCACTGCTCACTTTCATACAGGAAAACCATTTGAATGGAATCAGTCCAGAGGCTGCTCTCTTCTGCGCAGCAAAACAGTCAGCACAGAATGAACAGTGGAATCTGCTCCCACAGCAGAAGGACCAGCAGGGAAAGCTAGTGCTGGGCCTCTTCAGAACACAAGCAGCTTTGCAACGTTGTCACCATCATTGCAGTCTCTCCTCGGTTTCATACCTAAAAGTCCATTTGAATCCAAATTCTCAGGTGGTGTCTCTCAGCTGCCCAGCAGCACAGTGAGTACAGCACGAACGTTTGGCCTCTGCTCCCACAGCAGAAGAGCCAGGACTGAAAGCTGGTGCTGGACCTGTTCAGCACACAATCACCTTTACATTGGTGCCTCCATCGCAGATTTCACTGCTCACTTTCATACAGGAAAAGCATTTGAATGGAATCAGTCCAGAGCCTGCTCTCGGCTGCGCAGCAACACAGTCAGCACAGAATGACCAGTGGCATCTGCTCCCACAGCAGAAGGACCAGCAGGGAAATCTAGTGCTGGGCCTCTTCACCACACAAGCAGCTTTGCAACGGCGTCACCATCATAGCAGTCTCTCCTCGGTTTCATACCTAAAAGTCCATTTGAATCCAAATTCTCAGGTGGTCTCAGCTGCCCAGCAGCACAGTGAGTACAGCACGAACGTTTGGCCTCTGCTCCCACAGCAGAAGAGCCAGGATTGAAAGCTGGTGCTGGACCTGGTCAGCACACAATCACCTTTACAATGGTGCCTCCATCGTTGCTTTCACTGCTCACATTCATTCAGGAAAAGCATTTGAATGGAATCAGTCCCGAGGCTGCTCTCTGCTGCGCAGCAACACAATCAGCACAGAATAAACAGTGGCATCTGCTCACACGGCAGAAGGACCAGAAGGGAAAGCTAGTGCTGGGCCTCTTCAGCACACGAGCAGCTTTGCAACGGTGTCACCATCATTGCAGTCTCTCCTCGGTTTCATACCTAAAAGTCCATTTGAATCCAAATTCTCAGGTGGTGTCTCTCAGCTGCCCAGCAGCACAGTTAGTACAGCACGAACGTTTGGCCTCTGCTCCCACAGCAGAAGAGCCAGGATTGAAAGCTGGTGCTGGACCTGTTCAGCACACAATCACCTTTACATTGGTGCATCCATCGTTGCTTTCACTGCTCACTTTCATACAGGAAAAGCATTTGAATGGAATCAGTCCTGAGCCTGCTCTCTGCTGCGCAGCAACACAGTCAGCGCAGAATGAACAGTGGCATCTGCTCACACGGGAGAAGGATCATCAGGGAAAGCTAGTGCTGGGACTCTTCAGCACACAAGCAGCTTTGCAACGGTGTCACCATCATTGCAGTCTCTTCTCGGTTTCATACCTAAAAGTCCATTTGAATCCGAATTCTCAGGTGGTGTCTCTCAGCCATACAGCAGCACAGTTAGTACAGCACGAACGTTTGGCATCTGCTCCCACAGCAGAAGAGCCAGGATTGAAAGCTGGTGCTGGACCTGTTCAGCACACAATCCCCTTTACATTGGTGCCCCCGTCGTTGCTTTCACTGCTCACTTTCATACAGGAAAAGCATTTGAATGGAATCAGTCCAGAGGCTGCTCTCTGCTGCGCAGCAACACAGTCAGCACAGAATCAACAGTGGCAACTGCTCACACGGCAGAAGGACCAGCGGGGAAAGCTAGTGCTGGGCTTCTTCAGCATACAAGCAGCTTTGCAACGGGGTCACCATCATTGCAGTCTCTCCTCGGCTTCATACCTAAAAGTCCATTTGAATCCAAATTCTCAGGTGTCTCAGCTGCCCAGCAGCACAGTGAGTACAGCACGAACGTTTGGCATCTGCTCCCACAGCAGAAGAGCAAGGATTGAAAGCTGGTGCTGGACCTGTTCAGCACACAATCACCTTTACATTAGTGATTCCATCGTTGCTTTCACTGCTAACACTCATACAGGAAAAGCATTTGAATAGAATCAGTCCAGAGCCTGCTCCCTGCTGGCAGCAACACAGCACAGAATGAACAGTGGCATCTGCTCACACGGCAGAAGGACCAGCAGGGAAAGCTAGGGCTGTGTCTCTTCAGCACACAAGCAGCTTTGCAACGGGGTCACCATCATTGCAGTCTCTCCTCGGTTTCATACCTAAAAGTCCATTTGAATCCAAACTCTCAGGTGGTGTCGCTCAGCTACCCAGCAGCGCAGTGAGTACAGCACGAACGTTTGGCCTCTGCTCCCACAGCAGAAGAGCCAGGATTGAAAGCTGGTGCTGGACCTGTTCAGCACACAATCACCTTTACATTGGTGCCTCCATCGTTGCTTTCACTGCTCACTTTCATACAGGAAAAGCATTTGAATGGAATCAGTCCAGAGCCTGCTCTCTGCGGCGCAGCAACACAGTCAGCACAGAATGAACAGTGGCATCTGCTCACACGGGAGAAGGATCATCAGGGAAAGCTAGTGCTGGGCCTCTTCAGCACACAAGCAGCTTTGCAACGGGGTCACCATCATTGCAGTCTCTCCTCGGTTTCATACCTAAAAGTCCATTTGAATCCAAACTCTCAGGTGGTGTCGCTCAGCTACCCAGCAGCGCAGTGAGTACAGCACGAACGTTTGGCCTCTGCTCCCACAGCAGAAGAGCCAGGATTGAAAGCTGGTGCTGGACCTGTTCAGCACACAATCACCTTTACATTGGTGCCCCCGTCGTTTCTTTCACTGCTCACTTTCATACAGGAAAAGCATTTGAATGGAATCAGTCCAGAGCCTGCCCTCTGCTGCGCAGCAACACAGTCAGCACAGAATGAACAGTGGCATCTGCTCACACGGCAGAAGGACCAGCGGGGAAAGCTAGTGCTGGGCTTCTTCAGCACACAAGCAGCTTTGCAACTGGGTCACCATCAGTGCAGTCTCTCCTCGGCTTCATACCTAAAAGTCCATTTGAATCCGAATTCTCAGGTGGTGTCGCTCAGCTGCCCAGCAGCACAGTGAGTACAGCACGAGCGTTTGGCATCTGCTCCCACAGCAGAAGAGCCAGGATTGAAAGCTGGTGCTGGACCTGTTCAGCACACAATCCCCTTTACATTGGTGCCTCCATCGTTGCTTTCACTGCTCACATTCATACAGGAAAAGCATTTGAATGGAATCAGTCCAGAGCCTGCTCCCTGCTGGCAGCAACACAGCACAGAATGAACAGTGGCATCTGCTCACACGGCAGAAGGATCATCAGGGAAAGTTAGTGCTGGGCCTCTTCAGCACACAAGCAGCTTTGCAACGGTGTCACCATCATTGCAGTCTCTCCTCGGTTTCATACCTAAAAGTCCATTTGAATCCAAATTCTCAGGTGGTCTCTCTCAGCTGCCCAGCAGCACAGTGAGCACAGCACGAACGTTTGGCATCTGCTCCCACAGCAGAAGAGCCAGGATTGGAAGCTGGTGCTGGACCTGTTCAGCACACAATCCCCTTTACATTGGTGCCTCCATCGTTGCTTTCACTGCTCACTTTCATACAGGAAAAGCATTTGAATGGAATCAGTCCAGAGCCTGCTCTCTGCTGCGCAGCAACACAGTCAGCACAGAATGAACAGTGGCATCTGCTCACACGGGAGAAGGATCATCAGGGAAAGCTAGTGCTGGGCCTCTTCAGCACACAAGCAGCTTTGCAACGGGGTCACCATCATTGCAGTCTCTCCTCGGTTTCATACCTAAAAGTCCATTTGAATCCAAATTCTCAGGTGGTGTCGCTCAGCTGCCCAGCAGCGCAGTGAGTACAGCACGAACGTTTGGCCTCTGCTCCCAGAGCAGAAGAGCCAGGATTGAAAGCTGGTGCTGGACCTGTTCAGCACACAATCCCCTTTACATTGGTGCCCCCGTCGTTGCTTTCACTGCTCACTTTCATACAGGAAAAGCATTTGAATGGAATCAGTCCGGAGCCTGCCCTCTGCTGCGCAGCAACACAGTCAGCACAGAATGAACAGTGGCATCTGCTCATACGGCAGAAGGACCAGCGGGGAAAGCTAGTGCTGGGCTTCTTCAGCACACAAGCAGCTTTGCAACTGGGTCACCATCATTGCAGTCTCTCCTCGGCTTCATACCTAAAAGTCCATTTGAATCCGAATTCTCAGGTGGTGTCGCTCAGCTGCCCAGCAGCACAGTGAGTACAGCACGAACGTTTGGCATCTGCTCCCACAGCAGAAGAGCCAGGATTGAAAGCTGGTGCTGGACCTGTTCAGCACACAATCCCCTTTACATTGGTGCCTCCATCGTTGCTTTCACTGCTCACATTCATACAGGAAAAGCATTTGAATGGAATCAGTCCAGAGCCTGCTCCCTGCTGGCAGCAACACAGCACAGAATGAACAGTGGCATCTGCTCACACGGCAGAAGGATCATCAGGGAAAGTTAGTGCTGGGCCTCTTCAGCACACAAGCAGCTTTGCAACGGGGTCACCATCATTGCAGTCTCTCCTTGGTTTCATACCTAAAAGTCCATTTGAATCCAAATTCTCAGGTGGTTTACCTCAGCTGCCCAGCAGCACAGTGAGTACAGCACGAACGTTTGGCATCTGCTCCCACAGCAGAAGAGCCAGGATTGAAAGCTGGTGCTGGACCTGTTCAGCACACAATCACCTTTACATTGGTGCCTCCATCGTTGCTTTCACTGCTCACATTCGTACAGGAAAAGCATTTGAATGGATTCAGTCGAGAGCCAGCTCTCTGCTGCGCAGCAACACAATCAGTTCAGAATGAACAGTGGCATCTACTCACATGGCAGAAGGACCAGCAGGGAAAGCTACTGCGGGGACTCTTCAGCACACAAGCAGCTTTGAACGGTGTCACCATCATTGCAGTCTCTCCTAGGTTTCATACCTAGAGGTCCATTTGAATCCAAATTCTCAGGTGGTCTCTCTCAGCTGCCCAGCAGCACAGTGAGTACAGCACGAACGTTTGGCCTCTGCTCCCACAGCAGAAGAGCCAGGATTGAAAGCTGCTGCTGGACCTGTTCAGCACACAATCACCTTCACATTGGTGCCTCCATCATTGCTTTCACTGCTCACACTCATTCAGGAAAAGCATTTGAATGGAATCAGTCCAGAGCCTGCTCTCTGCTGCGCAGCAGCACAAACAGTACAGAATGAACAGTGGCATCTGCTCCCACGGCAGAAGGACGAGCAGGGAAAGCTAGTGCTGGGCCTCTTCAGCACACAGTCAGCTTTGCAAAGGGGTCACCATCATTGCAGTCTCTCCTCGGTTTCATACGTAAATATCCATTTGAATCCAAATTCTCAGGTGGTGTCTCTCAGCTGCCCAGCAGCACAGTGAGTACAGCACGAACGTTTGGCCTCTGCTCCCACCGCAGAAGAGCCAGGATTGAAAGCTGGTGCTGGACCTGTTCAGCACACAATCACCTTTACATTGGTGCCTCCGTCGTAGCTTTCACTTCTCACATTCATACAGGAAAAGCATTTGAATGGAATCAGTCCAGAGCCTGCTCTCTGCTGCGCAGCAACACAGTCAGCACAGAATGAACAGTGGATTCTGCTCGCACAGCAGTAGGACCAGCAGGGAAAGCTAGTGCTGGGCTTCTTCAGCACACAAGCAGCTTTGCAACGGGGTCACCATCATTGCAGTCTCTCCTCGGTTTCATACCTAAAAGTCCATTTGAATCCAAATTCTCAGGTGGTCTCTCTCAGCTGCCCAGCAGCACAGTGAGTACAGCACGAACGTTTGGCCTCTGCTCCCACAGCAGAAGAGCCAGGATTGGAAGCTGGTGCTGGACCTGTTCAGCACACAATCCCCTTTACATTGGTGCCTCCATCGTTGCTTTCACTGCTCACTTTCATACAGGAAAAGCATTTGAATGGAATCAGTCCAGAGCCTGCTCTCTGCTGCGCAGCAACACAGTCAGCACAGAATGAACAGTGGAGTCTGCTCGCACAGCAGAAGGACCAGCAGGGAAAGCTAGTGCTGGGCTTCTTCAGCACACAAGCAGCTTTGCAACGGGGTCACCATCACTGCAGTCTCTCCTCGGTTTCATACCTAAAAGTCCATTTGAATCCAAATTCTCAGGTGGTCTCTCTCAGCTCCCCAGCAGCACAGTGAGTACAGCACTAACGTTTCGCCTCTGCTCCCACAGCAGAAGAGCAAGGATTGGAAGCTGGTGCTGGACCTGTTCAGCACACAATCCCCTTTACATTGGTGCCTCCATCGTTGCTTTCACTGCTCACTTTCATACAGGAAAAGCATTTAAATGGAATCAGTCCAGAGCCTGCTCTCTGCTGCGCAGCAACACAGCACAGAATGAACAGTGGATTCTGCTCGCACAGCAGAAGGACCAGCAGGGAAAGCTAGGGCTGGGCTTCTTCAGCACACAAGGAGCTTTGCAACGGCGTCACCATCATTGCAGTCTCTCCTCGGTTTCATACCTAAAAGTCCATTTGAATCCAAATTCTCAGGTGGTCTCAGCTGCCCAGCAGCACAGTGAGTACAGCATGAACGTTTGGCATCTGCTCCCACAGCAGAAGAGCAAGGATTGGAAGCTGGTGCTGGACCTGTTCAGCACACAATCACCTTTACATTGGGGCCTCCATCGTTGCTTTCACTGCTAACACTCATACAGGAAAAGCATTTGAATGGAATCAGTCCAGAGCCTGCTCCCTGCGGGCAGCAACACAGCACAGAATGAACAGTGGCATCTGCTCACACGGCAGAAGGACCAGCAGGGAAAGCTAGTGCTGTGTCTCTTCAGCACACAAGCAGCTTTGCAACGGGGTCACCATCATTGCAGTCTCTCCTCGGTTTCATACCTAAAAGTCCATTTGAATCCAAAGTCTCAGGTGGTCTTTCTCAGCTGCCCAGCAGCACAGTGAGTACAGCACGAACGTTTGGCCTCTGCTCCCACAGCAGAAGAGCAAGGATTGAAAGCTGGTGCTGGACCTGTTCAGCACACAATCCCCTTTCCATTGGTGCCTCCATCGTTGCTTTCACTGCTCACTTTCATACAGGAAAAGCATTTGAATGGAATAAGTCCAGAGCCTGCTCTCAGCTGCGCAGCAACACAGTCAGCACAGAATGAACAGTGGCATCTGCTCGCACAGCAGTAGGACCAGCAGGGAAAGCTAGTGCTGGGCTTCTTCAGCACAGAAGGAGCTTTGCAACGGGGTCACCATCATTGCAGTCTCTCCTCGGTTTCATACCTAAAAGTCCATTTGAATCCAAATTCTCAGGTGGTCTCTCTCAGCTGCCCAGCAGCACAGTGAGTACAGCACGAACGTTTGGCCTCTGCTCCCACAGCAGAAGAGCCAGGATTGGAAGCTGGTGCTGGACCTGTTCAGCACACAATCACCTTTACATTGGTGCCTCCATCGTTGCTTTCACTGCTCACTTTCATACAGGAAAAGCATTTGAATGGAATCAGTCCAGAGCCTGCTCTCTGCTGGCAGCAACACAGTCAGCACAGAATGAACAGTGGCATCTGCTCACACGGCAGAAGGACCAGCAGGGAAAGCTAGGGCTGGGCTTCTTCAGCACACAAGCAGCTTTGCAACGGAGTCACCATCATTGCAGTCTCTCCTCGGTTTCATACCTAAAAGTCCATTTGAATCCAAATTCTCAGGTGGTCTCTCTCAGCTGCCCAGCAGCACAGTGAGTACAGCACGAACGTTTGGCCTCTGATCCCACAGCAGAAGAGCAAGGATTGAAAGCTGGTGCTGGACCTGTTCAGCACACAATCCCCTTTACATTGGTGCCTCCGTCGTTGCTTTCACTGCTAACACTCATACAGGAAAAGCATTTGAATGGAATCAGTCCAGAGCCTGCTCCCTGCTGGCAGCAACACCGCACAGAATGAACAGTGGATTCTGCTCGCACAGCAGAAGGACCAGCAGGGAAAGCTAGTGCTGGGCTTCTTCAGCACACAAGCAGCTTTGCGATGGGGTCACCATCATTGCAGTCTCTCCTCGGTTTCATACCTAAAAGTCCATTGGAATCCAAATTCTCAGGTGGTTTCAGCTGCCCAGCAGCACAGTGAGTACAGCACGAACGTTTGGCATCTGCTCCCACAGCAGAAGAGCAAGGATTGAAAGCTGGTGCTGGACCTGTTCAGCACACAATCCCCTTTACATTGGTGCCCCCGTCGTTGCTTTCACTGCTCACTTTCATACAGGAAAAGCATTTGAGTGGAATCAGTTCAGAGCCTGCTCTCTGCTGCGCAGCAACACAGCACAGAATGAACAGTGGCATCTGCTCACACGGCAGAAGGACCAGCAGGGAAAGCTAGTGCTGGGCTTCTTCAGAACACAAGCAGCTTTGCAACGGGGTCACCATCATTGCAGTCTCTCCTCGGTTTCATACCTAAAAGTCCATTTGAATCCAAATTCTCAGGTGGTCTCAGCTGCCCAGCAGCACAGTGAGTACAGCACGAACGTTTGGCATCTGCTCCCACAGCAGAAGAGCAAGGATTGAAAGCTGGTGCTGGACCTGGTCAGAACACAATCACCTTTACATTGGGGCCTCCATCCTTGCTTTCACTGCTAACACTCATACAGGAAAAGCATTTGAATGGAATCAGTCCAGAGCCTGCTCCCTGCGGGCAGCAACACAGCACAGAATGAACAGTGGCATCTGCTCACACGGCAGAAGGACCAGCAGGGAAAGATAGGGCTGTGTCTCTTCAGCACACAAGCAGCTTTGCAACGGGGTCACCATCATTGCAGTCTCTCCTCGGTTTCATACCTAAAAGTCCATTTGAATCCAAATTCTCAGGTGGTCTCTCTCAGCTGCCCAGCAGCACAGTGAGTACAGCACGAACGTTTGGCCTCTGCTCCCACAGCAGAAGAGCCAGGATTGGAAGCTGGTGCTGGACCTGTTCAGCACACAATCCCCTTTACATTGGTGCCTCCATCGTTGCTTTCACTGCTAACACTCATACAGGAAAAGCATTTGAATGGAATCAGTCCAGAGGCTGCTCTCTGCTGCGCAGCAACACAGTCAGCACAGAATGAACAGTGGATTCTGCTCGCACAGCAGTAGGACCAGCAGGGAAAGCTAGTGCTGGGCTTCTTCAGCACACAAGCAGCTTTGCAACGGGGTCACCATCATTGCAGTCTCTCCTCGGTTTCATACCTAAAAGTCCATTTGAATCCAAATTCTCAGGTGGTCTCTCTCAGCTGCCCAGCAGCACAGTGAGTACAGCACGAACGTTTGGCCTCTGCTCCCACAGCAGAAGAGCCAGGATTGGAAGCTGGTGCTGGACCTGTTCAGCACACAATCCCCTTTACATTGGTGCCTCCATCGTTGCTTTCACTGCTCACTTTCATACAGGAAAAGCATTTGAATGGAATCAGTCCAGAGCCTGTTCTCTGCTGCGCAGCAACACAGTCAGCACAGAATGAACAGTGGAGTCTGCTCGCACAGCAGAAGGACCAGCAGGGAAAGCTAGTGCTGGGCTTCTTCAGCACACAAGCAGCTTTGCAACGGGGTCACCATCATTGCAGTCTCTCCTCGGTTTCATACCTAAAAGTCCATTTGAATCCAAATTCTCAGGTGGTCTCTCTCAGCTCCCCAGCAGCACAGTGAGTACAGCACTAACGTTTGGCCTCTGCTCCCACAGCAGAAGAGCAAGGATTGGAAGCTGGTGCTGGACCTGTTCAGCACACAATCCCCTTTACATTGGTGCCTCCATCGTTGCTTTCACTGCTCACTTTCATACAGGAATAGCATTTGAATGGAATCAGTCCAGAGCCTGCTCTCTGCTGAGCAGCAACACAGTCAGCACAGAATGAACAGTGGATTCTGCTCGCACAGCAGAAGGACCAGCAGGGAAAGCTAGTGCTGTGTCTCTTCATCACACAAGGAGCTTTGCAACGGGGTCACCATCATTGCAGTCTCTCCTCGGTTTCATACCTAAAAGTCCATTTGAATCCAAATTCTCAGGTGGTCTCTCTCAGCTGCCCAGCAGCACAGTGAGTACAGCACGAACCTTTGGCATCTGCTCCCACAGCAGAAGAGCCAGGATTGAAAGCTGGTGTTGGACATATTCAGCACACAATCCCCTTTACATTGGTGCCTCCATCGTTGCTTTCACTGCTAACACTCACACAGGAAAAGCATTTGAATAGAATTAGTCCAGAGCCTGCTCTCTGCTGCGCAGCAACACAGTCAGCACAGAATGAACAGTGGACTCTGCTAACACAGCAGAAGGACCAGCAGGGAAAGCTAGGGCTGTGTCTCTTCAGCACACAAGCAGCTTTGCAACGGGGTCACCATCATTGCAGTCTCACCTCGGTTTCATACCTAAAAGTCCATTTGAATCCAAATTCTCAGGTGGTCTCAGCTACCCAGCAGCACAGTGAGTACAGCACGAACGTTTGGCATCTGCTCCCACAGCAGAAGAGCAAGGATTGAAAGCTGGTGCTGGACCTGTTCAGCACACAATCACCTTTACATTGGGGCCTCCATCCTTGCTTTCACTGCTAACACTCATACAGGAAAAGCATTTGAATGGAATCAGTCCAGAGCCTGCTCCCTGCGGGCAGCAACACAGCACAGAATGAACAGTGGCATCTGCTCACACGGCAGAAGGACCAGCAAGGAAAGCTAGTGCTGTGTCTCTTCAGCACACAAGGAGCTTTGCAACGGGGTCACCATCATTGCAGTCTCTCCTCGGTTTCATACCTAAAAGTCCATTTGAATCCAAATTCTCAGGTGGTCTCAGCTGCCCATCTGCACAGTGAGTAAGGCACGAACGTTTGGCCTCTGATCCCACAGCAGAAGAGCCAGGATTGGAAGCTGGTGCTGGACCTGTTCAGCACACAATCACCTTTACATTGGTGCCTCCATCGTTGCTTTCACTGCTCACTTTCATACAGGAAAAGCATTTGAATGGAATCAGTCCAGAGCCTGCTCTCTGCTGCGCAGCAACACAGTCAGCACAGAATGAACAGTGGATTCTGCTCGCACAGCAGAAGGACCAGCAGGGAAAGCTAGTGCTGGGCTTCTTCAGAACACAAGCAGCTTTGCAACGGGGTCACCATCATTGCAGTCTCTCCTCGGTTTCATACCTAAAAGTCCATTTGAATCCAAATTCTCAGGTGGTCTCAGCTGCCCAGCAGCACAGTGAGTACAGCACGAACGTTTGGCATCTGCTCCCACAGCAGAAGAGCAAGGATTGAAAGCTGGTGCTGGACCTGTTCAGCACACAATCCCCTTTACATTGGTGCCTCCGTCGTTGCTTTCACTGCTAACACTCATACAGGAAAAGCATTTGAATGGAATCAGTCCAGAGCCTGCTCACTGCTGGCAGCAACACAGCACAGAATGAACAGTGGATTCTGCTCGCAAAGCAGAAGGACCAGCAGGGAAAGCTAGTGCTGGGCTTCTTCAGCACACAAGGAGCTTTGCAACGGGGTCACCATCATTGCAGTCTCTCCTTTGTTTCATACCTAAAAGTCCATTTGAATCCAAATTCTCAGGTGGTGTCTCTCAGCTGCCCAGCAGCACAGTGAGTACAGCACGAACCTTTGGCATCTGCTCCCACAGCAGAAGAGCCAGGATTGAAAGCTGGTGCTGGACCTGTTCAGCACACAATCCCCTTTACATTGGTGCCTCCATCGTTGCTTTCACTGCTAACACTCATACAGGAAAACCATTTGAATAGAATCAGTCCAGAGCCTGCTCTCTGCTGCGCAGCAACACAGTCAGCACAGAATGAACAGTGGCATCTGCTCACACGGCAGAAGGACCAGCAGGGAAAGCTAGGGCTGTGTCTCTTCAGCACACAAGCAGCTTTGCAACGGGGTCACCATCATTGCAGTCTCTCCTCGGTTTCATACCGAAAAGTCCATTTGAATCCAAATTCTCAGGTGGTCTCTCTCAGCTGCCCAGCAGCACAGTGAGTACAGCACGAACCTTTGGCATCTGCTCACACAGCAGAAGAGCCAGGATTGAAAGCTGGTGCTGGACCTGTTCAGCACACAATCACCTTTACATTGGTGCCTCCATCGTTGCTTTCACTGCTAACACTCATACAGGAAAAGCATTTGAATAGAATCAGTCCAGAGCCTGCTCTCTGCTGCACAGCAACACAGTCAGCACAGAATGAACAGTGGATTCTGCTCGCACAGCAGAAGGACCAGCAGGGAAAACTAGTGCTGGGCTTCTTCACCACACAAGCAGCTTTGCAACGGTGTCACCATCTTTGCAGTCTCTCCTCGGTTTCATACCGAAAAGTCCATTAGAATCCAAATTCTCAGGTGGTGTCTCTCAGCTGCCCAGCAGCACAGTGAGTACAGCACGAACCTTTGGCATCTGCTCCCACATCAGAAGAGCCAGGATTGAAAGCTGGTGCTGGACCTGTTCAGCACACAATCCCCTTTACATTGGTGCCTCCATCGTTGCTTTCACTGCTAACACTCATACAGGAAAACCATTTGAATAGAATCAGTCCAGAGCCTGCTCTCTGCTGCGCAGCAACACAGTCAGCACAGAATGAACAGTGGACTCTGCTCGCACAGCAGAAGGACCAGCAGGGAAAGCTAGTGCTGGGCTTCTTCAGCACACAAGGAGCATTGCAACGGGGTCACCATCATTGCAGTCTCTCCTCGGTTTCTAACCTAAAAGTCCATTTGAATCCAAATTCTCAGGTGGTCTCTCTCAGCTGCCCAGCAGCACAGTGAGTACAGCACGAACCTTTGGCATCTGCTCCCACAGCAGAAGAGCCAGGATTGAAAGCTGGTGTTGGACATATTCAGCACACAATCACCTTTACATTGGTGCCTCCATCGTTGCTTTCACTGCTAACACTCATACAGGAAAAGCATTTGAATAGAATCAGTCCAGAGCCTGCTCTCTGCTGCGCAGCAACACAGTCAGCACAGAATGAACAGTGGACTCTGCTAACACAGCAGAAGGACCAGCAGGGAAAGCTAGGGCTGTGTCTCTTCAGCACACAAGCAGCTTTGCAACGGGGTCACCATCATTGCAGTCTCACCTCGGTTTCATACCTAAAAGTCCATTTGAATCCAAATTCTCAGGTGGTCTCAGCTACCCAGCAGCACAGTGAGGTCAGCACGAACGTTTGGCATCTGCTCCCACAGCAGAAGAGCAAGGATTGAAAGCTGGTGCTGGACCTGTTCAGCACACAATCACCTTTACATTGGGGCCTCCATCCTTGCTTTCACTGCTAACACTCATACAGGAAAAGCATTTGAATGGAATCAGTCCAGAGCCTGCTCTCTGCGGGCAGCAACACAGCACAGAATGAACAGTGGCATCTGCTCACACGGCAGAAGGACCAGCAGGGAAAGCTAGGGCTGTGTCTCTTCAGCACACAAGGAGCTTTGCAACGGGGTCACCATCATTGCAGTCTCTCCTCGGTTTCATACCTAAAAGTCCTTTTGAATCCAAATTCTCAGGTGGTCTCAGCTGCCCAGCAGCACAGTGAGTACAGCACGAACGTTTGGCCTCTGCTCCCACAGCAGAAGAGCCAGGATTGAAAGCTGGTGCTGGACCTGTTCAGCACACAATCCCCTTTACATTGGTGCCTCCATCGTTGCTTTCACTGCTCACTTTCATACAGGAAAAGCATTTGAATGGAATCAGTCCAGAGCCTGCTCTCTGCTGCGCAGCAACACAGTCAGCACAGAATGAACAGTGGATTCTGCTCGCACAGCAGAAGGACCAGCAAGGAAAACTAGTGCTGGGCTTCTTCAGCACACAAGCAGCTTTGCAACGGGGTCACCATCATTGCAGTCTCTCCTGGGTTTCATACCTAAAAGTCCATTTGAATCCAAATTCTCAGGTGGTGTCTCTCAGCTGCCCAGCAGCACAGTGAGTACAGCACGAACCTTTGGCATCTGCTCACACAGCAGAAGAGCCAGGATTGAAAGCTGGTGCTGGACCTGTTCAGCACACAATCCCCTTTACATTGGTGCCTCCATCGTTGCTTTCACTGCTAACACTCATACAGGAAAACCATTTGAATAGAATCAGTCCAGAGCCTGCTCTCTGCTGCGCAGCAACACAGTCAGCACAGAATGAACAGTGGCATCTGCTCACACGGCAGAAGGACCAGCAGGGAAAGATAGTGCTGGGCTTCTTCAGCACACAAGCAGCTTTGCAACGGGGTCACCATCATTGCAGTCTCTCCTCGGTTTCATACCTAAAAGTCCATTTGAATCCAAATTCTCAGGTGGTCTCAGCTGCCCAGCAGCAGAGTGAGTACAGCACGAACGTTTGGCACCTGCTCCAACAGCAGAAGAGCAAGGATTGAAAGCTGGTGCTGGACCTGTTCAGCACACAATCACCTTTACATTGGTGCCTCCATCGTTGCTTTCACTGCTAACACTCATACAGGAAAAGCATTTGAATGGAATCTGTCCAGAGCCTGCTCACTGCTGGCAGCAACACAGCACAGAATGAACAGTGGATTCTGCTCGCACAGCAGAAGGACCAGCAGGGAAAGCTAGTGCTGGGCTTCTTCAGCACACAAGCAGCTTTGCAACGGGGTCACCATCATTGCAGTCTCTCCTTTGTTTCATACCTAAAAGTCCATTAGAATCCAAATTCTCAGGTGGTCTCTCTCAGCTGCCCAGAAGCACAGTGAGTACAGCACGAAAGTTTGGCATCTGCTCCCACAGCAGAAGAGCCAGGATTGAAAGCTGGTGCTGGACCTGTTCAGCACACAATCACCTTTACATTGGGGCCTCCATCCTTGCTTTCACTGCTAACACTCATACAGGAAAAGCATTTAAATGGAATCAGTCCAGAGGCTGCTCTCTGCTGGCAGCAACACAGCACAGAATGACAGTGGCATCTGCTCACACGGCAGAAGGACCAGCAGGGAAACCTAGTGTTGTGTCTCTTCAGCACACAAGGAGCTTTGCAACGGGGTCACCATCATTGCAGTCTCTCCTCGGTTTCATACCTAAAAGTCCCTTTGAATCCAAATTCTCAGGTGGTCTCTCTCAGCTGCCCAGCAGCACAGTGAGTACAGCACGAACGTTTGGCATCTGCTCCCACAGCAGAAGAGCAAGGATTGAAAGCTGGTGCTGGACCTGTTCAGCACACAATCACCTTTACATTGGTGCCTCCATCGTTGCTTTCACTGCTCACTTTCATACAGGAAAAGCATTTGAATGGAATCAGTCCAGAGCCTGCTCCCTGCTGGCAGCAACACAACACAGAATGAACAGTGGCATCTGCTCACACGGCAGAAGGACCAGCAGGGAAAGCTAGTGCTGTGTCTCTTCAGCACACAAGGAGCTTTGCAACGGGGTCACCATCATTGCAGTCTCTCCTCGGTTTCATACCTAAAAGTCCATTTGAATCCAAATTCTCAGGTGGTCTCTCTCAGCTGCCCAGCAGCACAGTGAGTACAGCACGAACGTTTGGCCTCTGCTCCCACAGCAGAAGAGCAAGGATTGAAAGCTGGTGCTGGACCTGTTCAGCACACAGTCCCCTTTACATTGGTGCCTCCATCGTTGCTTTCACTGCTAACACTCATACAGGAAAAGCATTTGAATGGAATCAGTCCAGAGCCTGCTCCATTCTCGCAGCAACACAGCACAGAATGAACAGTGGCATCTGCTCACACGGCAGAAGGACCAGCAGGGAAAGATAGGGCTGTGTCTCTTCAGCACACAAGGAGCTTTGCAACGGGGTCACCATCATTGCAGTCTCTCCTCGGTTTCATACCTAAAAGTCCATTTGAATCCAAATTCTCAGGTGGTCTCTCTCAGCTGCCCAACAGCACAGTGAGTACAGCACGAACGTTTGGCATCTGCTCCCACAGCAGAAGAGCAAGGATTGAAAGCTGGTGCTGGACCTGTTCAGCACACAATCACCTTTACATTGGTGCCTCCATCGTTGCTTTCACTGCTAACACTCATACAGGAAAAGCATTTGAATGGAATCAGTCCAGAGCCTGCTCCCTTCTCGCAGCAACACAGCACAGAATGAACAGTGGCATCTGCTCACACGGCAGAAGGACCAGCAGGGAAAGATAGGGCTGTGTCTCTTCAGCACACAAGGAGCATTGCAACGGGGTCACCATCATTGCAGTCTCTCCTCGGTTTCATACCTAAAAGTCCATTTGAATCCAAATTCTCAGGTGGTCTCTCTCAGCTGCCCAGCAGCACAGTGAGTACAGCACGAACGTTTGGCCTCTGCTCCCACAGCAGAAGAGCCAGGATTGGAAGCTGGTGCTGTACCCGTTCAGCACACAATCCCCTTTACATTGGTGCCTCCTTCGTTGCTTTCACTGCTCACTTTCATACTGGAAAAGCATTTGAATGGAATCAGTCCAGAGCCTGCTCTCTGCTGCGCAGCAACACAGTCAGCACAGAATGAACAGTGGATTCTGCTCGCACAGCAGAAGGACCAGCAGGGAAAGCTAGTGCTGGGCTTCTTCAGAACACAAGCAGCTTTGCAACGGGGTCACCATCATTGCAGTCTCTCCTCGGTTTCATACCTAAAAGTCCATTTGAATCCAAATTCTCAGGTGGTGTCTCTCAGCTGCCCAGCAGCACAGTGAGTACAGCACGAACGTTTGGCATCTGCTCCCACAGCAGAAGAGCAAGGATTGAAAGCTGGTGCTGGACCTGTTCAGCACACAATCACCTTTACATTGGTGCCTCCATCGTTGCTTTCACTGCTAACACTCATACAGGAAAAGCATTTGAATGGAATCAGTCCAGAGCCTGCTCCCTTCTCGCAGCAACACAGCACAGAATGAACAGTGGCATCTGCTCACACGGCAGAAGGACCAGCAGGGAAAGATAGGTCTGTGTCTCTTCAGCACACAAGGAGCATTGCAACGGGGTCACCATCATTGCAGTCTCTACTCGGTTTCATACCTAAAAGTCCATTTGAATCCAAATTCTCAGGTGGTCTCTCTCAGCTGCCCAGCAGCACAGTGAGTACAGCACGAACGTTTGGCCTCTGCTCCCACAGCAGAAGAGCCAGGATTGGAAGCTGGTGCTGGACCTGTTCAGCACACAATCCCCTTTACATTGGTGCCTCCATCGTTGCTTTCACTGCTCACTTTCATACAGGAAAAGCATTTGAATGGAATCAGTCCAGAGCCTGCTCCCTGCTGGCAGCAACGCCGCACAGAATGAACAGTGGATTCTGCTCCCACAGCAGAAGGACCAGCAGGGAAAGCTAGTGCTGGGCTTCTTCAGCACACAAGCAGCTTTGCAACGGGGTCACCATCATTGCAGTCTCTCCTCGGTTTCATACCTAAAAGTCCATTTGAATCCAAATTCGCAGGTGGTCTCTCTCAGCTGCCCAGCAGCACAGTGAGTACAGCACGAACGTTTGGCATCTGCTCCCACAGCAGAAGAGCAAGGATTGAAAGCTGGTGCTGGACCTGTTCAGCACACAATCCCCTTTACATTGGTGCCTCCATCGTTGCTTTCACTGCTCACTTTCATACAGGAAAAGCATTTGAATGGAATCAGTCCAGAGGCTGCTCTCTGCTGCGCAGCAACACAGTCAGCACAGAATCAACAGTGGATTCTGCTCGCACAGCAGAAGGACCAGCAGGGAAAGGTAGGGCTGTGTCTCTTCAGCACACAAGGAGCTTTGCAACGGGGTCACCATCATTGCAGTCTCTCCTCGGTTTCATACCTAAAAGTCCATTTGAATCCAAATTCTCAGGTGGTCTCTCTCAGCTGCCCAGCAGCACAGTGAGTACAGCACGAACGTTTGGCATCTGCTCCCACAGCAGAAGAGCAAGGATTGAAAGCTGGTGCTGGACCTTTTCAGGACAAAATCACCTTTACATTGGTGCCTCCATCGTTGCTTTCACTGCTAACACTCATACAGGAAAAGCATTTGAATAGAATCAGTTCAGAGCCTGCTACCTGCTGGCAGCAACACAGCACAGAATGAACAGTGGCCTCTGCTCCCACAGCAGAAGAGCCAGGATTGGAAGCTGGTGCTGGACCTGTTCAGCACACAATCCCCTTTACATTGGTGCCTCCATCGTTGCTTTCACTGCTCACTTTCATACAGGAAAAGCATTTGAATGGAATCAGTCCAGAGCCTGCTCTCTGCTGCGCAGGAACACAGTCAGCACAGAATGAACAATGGCATCTGCTCACACGGCAGAAGGACCAGCAGGGAAAGCTAGTGCTGGGCTTCTTCAGCACACAAGCAGCTTTGCAACGGGGTCACCATCATTGCAGTCTCTCCTCGGTTTCATACCTAAAAGTCCATTTGAATCCAAATTCTCAGGTGGTCTCTCTCAGCTGCCCAGCAGCACAGTGAGTACAGCATGAACGTTTGGCATCTGCTCCCACAGCAGAAGAGCAAGGATTGAAAGCTGGTGCTGGACCTGTTCAGCACACAATCACCTTTACATTGGTGCATCCATCGTTGCTTTCACTGCTAACACTCACACAGGAAAAGCATTTGAATGGAATCAGTCCAGAGCCTGCTCCCTGCTGGCAGCAACACCGCACAGAATGAACAGTGGATTCTGCTCGCACAGCAGCAGGACCAGCAGGGAAAGCTAGTGCTGGGCTTCTTCAGCACACAAGGAGCTTTGCAACGGGGTCACCATCATTGCAGTCTCTCCTCGGTTTCATACCTAAAAGTCCATTTGAATCCAAATTCGCAGGTGGTCTCTCTCAGCTGCCCAGCAGCACAGTGAGTACAGCACGAATGTTTGGCATCTGCTCCCACAGCAGAAGAGCAAGGATTGAAAGCTGGTGCTGGACCTGTTCAGCACACAATCACCTTTACATTGGTGCCTCCATCGTTGCTTTCACTGCTCACTTTCATACAGGAAAAGCATTTGAATGGAATCAGTCCAGAGCCTGCTCCCTGCTGGCAGCAACACCGCACAGAATGAACAGTGGATTCTGCTCGCACAGCAGAAGGACCAGCAGGGAAAGCTAGTGCTGGGCTTCTTCAGCACACAAGGAGCTTTGCAACGGGGTCACCATCATTGCAGTCTCTCCTCGGTTTCATACCTAAAAGTCCATTTGAATCCAAATTCTCAGGTGGTCTCTCTCAGCTGCCCAGCAGCACAGTGAGTACAGCACGAACGTTTGGCATCTGCTCCCACAGCAGAAGAGCAAGGATTGAAAGCTGGTGCTGGACCTGTTCAGCACACAATCCCCTTTACATTGGTGCCTCCATCGTTGCTTTCACTGCTAACACTCATACAGGAAAAGCATTTGAATGGAATCAGTCCAGAGCCTGCTCCCTTCTCGCAGCAACACAGCACAGAATGAACAGTGGCATCTGCTCACACGGCAGGAGGAGCAGCAGGGAAAGATAGGGCTGTGTCTCTTCAGCACACAAGGAGCTTGCAACGGGGTCACCATCATTGCAGTCTCTCCTCGGTTTCATACCTAAAAGTCCATTTGAATCCAAATTCTCAGGTGGTCTCTCTCAGCTGCCCAGCAGCACAGTGAGTACAGCACGAACGTTTGGCCTCTGCTCCCACAGCAGAAGAGCCAGGATTGGAAGCTGGTGCTGGACCTGTTCAGCACACAATCCCCTTTACATTGGTGCCTCCATCGTTGCTTTCACTGCTCACTTTCATACAGGAAAAGCATTTGAATGGAATCAGTCCAGAGCCTGCTCTCTGCTGCGCAGCAACACAGTCAGCACAGAATGAACAGTGGCATCTGCTCACACGGCAGAAGGACCAGCAGGGAAAGCTAGTGCTGGGCTTCTTCAGCACACAAGCAGCTTTGCAACGGGGTCACCATCATTGCAGTCTCTCCTCGGTTTCATACCTAAAAGTCCATTTGAATCCAAATTCTCAGGTGGTCTCTCTCAGCTGCCCAGCAGCACAGTGAGTACAGCACGAACGTTTGGCATCTGCTCCCACAGCAGAAGAGCAAGGATTGAAAGCTGGTGCTGGACCTGTTCAGCACACAATCCCCTTCACATTGGTGCCTCCGTCGTTGCTTTCACTGCTAACACTCACATAGGAAAAGCATTTGAATGGAATCAGTCCAGAGCCTGCTCCCTGCTGGCAGCAACACCGCACAGAATGAACAGTGGATTCTGCTCGCACAGCAGAAGGACCAGCAGGGAAAGCTAGTGCTGGGCTTCTTCAGCACACAAGCAGCTTTGCAACGGGGTCACCATCATTGCAGTCTCTCCTCGGTTTCATACCTAAAAGTCCATTTGAATCCAAATTCTCAGGTGGTCTCAGCTGCCCAGCAGCACAGTGAGTACAGCACGAACGTTTGGCATCTGCTCCCACAGCAGGAGAGCAAGGATTGAAAGCTGGTGCTGGACCTGTTCAGCACACAATCCCCTTTACATTGGTGCCTCCATCGTTGCTTTCACTGCTCACTTTCATACAGGAAAAGCATTTGAATGGAATCAGTCCAGAGCCTGCTCTCTGCTGCGCAGCAACACAGTCAGCACAGAATGAACAGTGGATTCTGCTCGCACAGCAGAAGGACCAGCAGGGAAAGCTAGTGCTGGGCTTCTTCAGCACACAAGCAGCTTTGCAACGGGGTCACCATTATTGCAGTCTCTCCTCGGTTTCATACCTAAAAGTCCATTTGAATCCAAATTCTCAGGTGGTCTCTCTCAGCTGCCCAGCAGCACAGTGAGTACAGCACGAACGTTTGGCCTCTGCTCCCACAGCAGTAGAGCCAGGATTGGAAGCTGGTGCTGGAGCTGTTCAGCACACAATCCCCTTTACATTGGTGCCTCCATCGTTGCTTTCACTGCTCACTTTCATACAGGAAAAGCATTTGAATGGAATCAGTCCAGAGCCTGCTCTCTGCTGCGCAGCAACACAGTCAGCACAGAATCAACAGTGGCATTTGCTCACACGGCAGAAGGACCAGCAGGGAAAGCTAGTGCTGGGCTTCTTCAGCACACAAGCAGCTTTGCAACGGGGTCACCATCATTGCAGTCTCCCCTCGGTTTCATACCTAAAAGTCCATTTGAATCCAAATTCTCAGGTGGTCTCTCTCAGCTGCCCAGCAGCACAGTGAGTACAGCACGAACGTTTGGCATCTGCTCCCACAGCAGAAGAGCAAGGATTGAAAGCTGGTGCTGGACCTGTTCAGCACACAATCCCCTTTACATTGGTGCCTCCATCGTTGCTTTCACTGCTCACTTTCATACAGGAAAAGCATTTGAATGGAATCAGTCCAGAGCCTGCTCTCTGCTGCGCAGCAACACAGCACAGAATGAACAGTGGCATCTGCTGACACGGCAGAAGGACCAGCAGGGAAAGATAGGGCTGTGTCTCTTCAGCACACAAGGAGCTTGCAACGGGGTCACCATCATTGCAGTCTCTCCTCGGTTTCATACCTAAAAGTCCATTTGAATCCAAATTCTCAGGTGGTCTCTCTCAGCTGCCCAGCAGCCCAGTGACTACAGCACGAACGTTTGGCCTCTGCTCCCACAGCAGAAGAGCCAGGATTGAAAGCTGGTGCTGGACCTGTTCAGCACACAATCACCTTTACATTGGTGCCTCCATCGTTGCTTTCACTGCTCACTTTCATACAGGAAAAGCATTTGAATGGAATCAGTCCAGAGCCTGCTCCCTGCTGGCAGCAACACCACACAGAATGAACAGTGGATTCTGCTCGCACAGCAGAAGGACCAGCAGGGAAAGCTAGTGCTGGGCTTCTTCAGCACACAAGGAGCTTTGCAACGGGGTCACCATCATTGCAGTCTCTCCTCGGTTTCATACCTAAAAGTCCATTTGAATCCAAATTCTCAGGTGGTCTCTCTCAGCTGCCCAGCAGCACAGTGAGTACAGCACGAACGTTTGGCATCTGCTCCCACAGCAGAAGAGCAAGGATTGAAAGCTGGTGCTGGACCTGTTCAGCACACAATCACCTTTACATTGGGGCCTCCATCCTTGCTTTCACTGCTAACACTCATACAGGAAAAGCATTTGAAGGGAATCAGTCCAGAGCCTGCTCCCTTCTCGCAGCAACACAGTCAGCACAGAATCAACAGTGGCATTTGCTCACACGGCAGAAGGACCAGCAGGGAAAGCTAGTGCTGGGCTTCTTCAGCACACAAGCATCTTTGCAACGGGGTCACCATCATTGCAGTCTCTCCTCGGTTTCATACCTAAAAGTCCATTTGAATCCAAATTCTCAGGTGGTCTCAGCTGCCCAGCAACACAGTGAGTACAGCATGAACGTTTGGCATCTGCTCCCACAGCAGAAGAGCAAGGATTGAAAGCTGGTGCTGGACCTGTTCAGCACACAATCACCTTTACATTGGTGCCTCCATCGTTGCTTTCACTGCTAACACTCATACAGGAAAAGCATTTGAATGGAATCAGTCCAGAGCCTGCTCCCTTCTCGCAGCAACACAGCACAGAATGAACAGTGGCATCTGCTCACACGGCAGAAGGACCAGCAGGGAAAGATAGGGCTGTGTCTCTTCAGCACACAAGGAGCTTGCAACGGGGTCACCATCATTGCAGTCTCTCCTCGGTTTCATACCTAAAAGTCCATTTGAATCCAAATTCTCAGGTGGTCTCTCTCAGCTGCCCAGCAGCACAGTGAGTACAGCACGAACGTTTGGCCTCTGCTCCCACAGCAGAAGAGCCAGGATTGGAAGCTGGTGCTGGACCTGTTCAGCACACAATCCCCTTTACATTGGTGCCTCCATCGTTGCTTTCACTGCTCACTTTCATACAGGAAAAGCATTTAAATGGAATCAGTCCAGAGCCTGCTCTCTGCTGCGCAGCAACACAGTCAGCACAGAATGAACAGTGGATTCTGCTCGCACAGCAGAAGGACCAGCAGGGAAAGCTAGTGCTGGGCTTCTTCAGCACACAAGCAGCTTTGCAACGGGGTCACCATCATTGCAGTCTCTCCTCGGTTTCATACCCAAAAGTCCATTTGAATCCAAATTCTCAGGTGGTGTCTCTCAGCTGCCCAGCAGCACAGTGAGTACAGCACGAACGTTTGGCCTCTACTCCCACAGCAGAAGAGCCAGGATTGAAAGCTGGTGCTGGACCTGTTCAGCACACAATCACCTTTACATTGGTGCCTCCATCGTTGCTTTCACTGCTAACACTCATACAGGAAAAGCATTTGAATAGAATCAGTCCAGAGCCTGCTCTCTGCTGCGCAGCAACACAGTCAGCACAGAATGAACAGTGGCATCTGCTCACACGGCAGAAGGACCAGCAGGGAAAGCTAGTGCTGTGTCTCTTCAGCACACAAGCAGCTTTGCAACGAGGTCACCATCATTGCAGTCTCTCCTCGGTTTCATAACTAAAAGTCCATTTGAATCCAAATTCTCAGGTGGTATCTCTTAGCTGCCCAGCACCACAGTGAGTACAGCACGAACGTTTGGCCTCTGCTCCCACAGCAGAAGAGCCAGGATTGGAAGCTGGTGCTGGACCTGTTCAGCACACAATCCCCTTTACATTGGTGCCTCCATCGTTGCTTTCAATACTCACTTTCATACAGGAAAAGCATTTGAATGGAATCAGTCCAGAGCCTGCTCTCTGCTGCGCAGCAACACAGTCAGCACAGAATGAACACTGGATTCTGCTCGCACAGCAGAAGGACCAGCAGGGAAAACTAGTGCTGGGCTTCTTCAGCACACAAGCAGCTTTGCAACGGAGTCACCATCATTGCAGTCTCTCCTCGGTTTCATACCTAAAAGTCCATTTGAATCCAAATTCTCAGGTGGTCTCTCTCAGCTGCCCAGCAGCACAGTGAGTACAGCACGAACGTTTGGCCTCTGCTCCCACAGCAGAAGAGCCAGGATTGAAAGCTGGTGCTGGACCTGTTCAGCACACAATCCCCTTTACATTGGTGCCTCTATCGTTGCTTTCACTGGTCACATTCATACAGGAAATCATTTGAATGGAATCAGTCCAGAGGCTGCTCTCTGCTGGCAGCAACACAGCACAGAATGAACAGGGGCATCTGCTCACACGGCAGAAGCGTCATCAGGGAAAGCTAGTGCTCTGCTTCTTCAGCACACAAGCAGCTTTGCAACGGGGTCACCATCATTGCAGTCTCTCCTCGGTTTCATACCTAAAAGTCCATTTGAATCCAAATTCTCAGGTGGTCTCAGCTGCCCAGCAGCACAGTGAGTACAGCACGAACGTTTGGCATCTGCTCCCACAGCAGAAGAGCCAGGATTGAAAGCTGGTGCTGGACCTGTTCAGCACACAATCCCCTTTACATTGGTGCCTCCGTCGTAGCTTTCACTGCTAACACTCATACAGGAAAAGCATTTGAATGCAATCAGTCCAGAGCCTGCTCCCTGCATGCAGCAACACAGCACAGAATGAACAGTGGCATCTGCTCACACGGCAGAAGGACCAGCAGGGAAAGATAGGGCTGTGTCTCTTCAGCACACAAGGAGCTTTGCAACGGGGTCACCATCATTGCAGTCTCTCCTCAGTTTCATACCTAAAAGTCCATTTGAATCCAAATTCTCAGGTGGTCTCTCTCAGCTGCCCAGCAGCCCAGTGAGTACAGCACGAACGTTTGGCCTCTGCTCCCACAGCAGAAGAGCCAGGATTGAAAGCTGGTGCTGGACCTGTTCAGCACACAATCCCCTTTACATTGGTGCCTCCATCGTTGCTTTCACTGCTCACTTTCATACAGGAAAAGCATTTGAATGGAATCAGTCCAGAGACTGCTCTCTGCTGCGCAGCAACACAGTCAGCACAGAATCAACAGTGGCATTTGCTCACACAGCAGAAGGACCAGCAGGGAAAGCTAGTGCTGGGCTTCTTCAGCACACAAGCAGCTTTGCAACGGGGTCACCATCATTGCAGTCTCTCCTCGGTTTCATACCTAAAAGTCCATTTGAATCCAAATTCTCAGGTGGTCTCTCTCAGCTGCCCAGCAGCACAGTGAGTACAGCACGAACGTTTGGCATCTGCTCCCACAGCAGAAGAGCCAGGATTGGAAGCTGGTGCTGGACCTGTTCAGCACACAATCCCCTTTACATTGGTGCCTCCATCCTTGCTTTCACTGCTCACTTTCATACAGGAAAAGCATTTGAATGGAATCAGTCCAGAGCCTGCTCTCTGCTGCGCAGCAACACAGTCAGCACAGAATGAACAGTGGATTCTGCTCGCACAGCAGAAGGAGCAGCAGGGAAAGCTAGTGCTCTGCTTCTTCAGCACACAAGCAGCTTTGCAACGGGGTCACCATCATTGCAGTCTCTCCTCGGGTTCATACCTAAAAGTCCATTTGAATCCAAATTCTCAGGTGGTCTCAGCTGCCCAGCAGCACAGTGAGTACAGCACGAACGTTTGGCATCTGCTCCCCAGCAGAAGAGCCAGGATTGAAAGCTGGTGCTGGACCTGTTCAGCACACAATCCCCTTTATATTGGTGCCTCCATCGTTGCTTTCACTGCTAACACTCATACAGGAAAAGCATTTGAATGGAATCAGTCCAGAGCCTGCTCCCTGCTCGCAGCAACACAGCACAGAATGAACAGTGGCATCTGCTCACACGGCAGAAGGACCAGCAGGGAAAGATAGGGCTGTGTCTCTTCAGCACACAAGCAGCTTTGCAACGGGGTCACCATCATTGCAGTCTCTCCTCGGTTTCATACCTAAAAGTCCATTTGAATCCAAATTCTCAGGTGGTGTCTCTCAGCTGCCCAGCAGCAGAGTGAGTACAACACGAACGTTTGGCATCTGCTCCCACAGCAGAAGAGCAAGGATTGAAAGCTGGTGCTGGACCTGTTCAGCACACAATCCCCTTTACATTGGTGCCTCCATCCTTGCTTTCACTGCTCACTTTCATACAGGAAAAGCATTTGAATGGAATCAGTCCAGAGCCTGCTCTCTGCTGGCAGCAACACCGCACAGAATGAACAGTGGAATCTGCTCGCACAGCAGAAGGACCAGCAGGGAAAGCTAGTGCTGGGCTTGTTCAGCACACAAGGAGCTTTGCAACGGGGTCACCATCATTGCAGTCTCTCCTCGGTTTCATACCTAAAAGTCCATTTGAATCCAAATTCTCAGGTGGTCTCTCTCAGCTGCCCAGCAGCACAGTGAGTACAGCGCGAACGTTTGGCATCTGCTCCCACAGCAGAAGAGCAAGGATTGAAAGCTGGTGCTGGACCAGTTCAGCACACAATCCCCTTTACATTGGTGCCTCCATCGTTGCTTTCACTGCTAACACTCATACAGGAAAAGCATTTGAATGGAATCAGTCCAGAGCCTGCTCTCTGCTGCGCAGCAACACAGTCAGCACAGAATGAACAGTGGATTCTGCTCGCACAGCAGAAGGACCAGCAGGGAAAGCTAGTGCTGGGCTTCTTCAGCACACAAGCAGCTTTGCAACGGGGTCACCATCATTGCAGTCTCTCCTCGGTTTCATACCTAAAAGTCCATTTGAATCCAAATTCTCAGGTGGTCTCTCTCAGCTGCCCAGCAGCACAGTGAGTACAGCACGAACGTTTGGCTTCTGCTCCCACAGCAGAAGAGCCAGGATTGGAAGCTGGTGCTGGACCTGTTCAGCACACAATCCCCTTTACATTGGTGCCTCCATCGTTGCTTTCACTGCTCACTTTCATACAGGAAAAGCATTTGAATGGAATCAGTCCAGAGCCTGCTCTCTGCTGCGCAGCAACACAGTCAGCACAGAATGAACAGTGGATTCTGCTCGCACAGCAGAAGGACCAGCAGGGAAAGCTAGTGCTGGGCTTCTTCAGCACACAAGCAGCTTTGCAACGGGGTCACCATCATTGCAGTCTCTCCTCGGTTTCATACCTAAAAGTCCATTTGAATCCAAATTCTCAGGTGGTCTCAGCTGCCCAGCAGCACAGTGAGTACAGCACGAACGTTTGGCATCTGCTCCCACAGCAGAAGAGCAAGGATTGAAAGCTGGTGCTGGACCTGTTCAGCACACAATCCCCTTTACATTGGTGCCTCCGTCGTAGCTTTCAGTGCTCACATTCATACAGGAAAAGCATTTGAATGGAATCAGTCCAGAGCCTGCTCCCTTCTCGCAGCAGCACAGCACAGAATGAACAGTGGATTCTGCTCGCACAGCAGAAGGACCAGCAGGGAAAGCTATAGTGCTGGGCTTGTTCAGCACACAAGGAGCTTTGCAACGGTGTCACCATCATTGCAGTCTCTCCTCGGTTTCATACCTAAAAGTCCATTTGAATCCAAATTCTCAGGTGGTCTCTCTCAGCTGCCCAGCAGCACAGTGAGTACAGCACGAACGTTTGGCATCTGCTCCCACAGCAGAAGAGCAAGGATTGAAAGCTGGTGCTGGACCTGTTCAGCACACAATCACCTTCACATTGGTGCCTCCATCGTTGCTTTCACTGCTCACTTTCATACAGGAAAAGCATTTGAATGGAATCAGTCCAGAGCCTGCTCTCTGCTGCGCAGCAACACAGTCAGCACAGAATGAACAGTGGCATCTGCTCCCACGGCAGAAGGACCAGCAGGGAAAGCTAGTGCTGGGCTTCTTCAGCACACAAGGAGCTTTGCAACGGGGTCACCATCATTGCAGTCTCTCCTCGGTTTCATACCTAAAAGTCCATTTGAATCCAAATTCTCAGGTGGTCTCTCTCAGCTGCCCAGCAGCACAGTGAGTACAGCACGAACGTTTGGCATCTGCTCCCACAGCAGAAGAGCAAGGATTGAAAGCTGGTGCTGGACCAGTTCAGCACACAATCCCCTTTACATTGGTGCCTCCATCGTTGCTTTCACTGCTCACTTTCATACAGGAAAAGCATTTGAATGGAATCAGTCCAGAGCCTGCTCTCTGCTGCGCAGCAACACCGCACAGAATGAACAGTGGATTCTGCTCGCACAGCAGAAGGACCAGCAGGGAAAGCTAGTGCTGGGCTTCTTCAGCACACAAGCAGCTTTGCAACGGGGTCACCATCATTGCAGTCTCTCCTCGGTTTCATACCTAAAAGTCCATTTGAATCCAAATTCTCAGGTGGTCTCTCTCAGCTGCCCAGCAGCACAGTGAGTACAGCGCGAACGTTTGGCATCTGCTCCCACAGCAGAAGAGCAAGGATTGAAAGCTGGTGCTGGACCAGTTCAGCACACAATCCCCTTTACATTGGTGCCTCCATCGTTGCTTTCACTGCTCACTTTCATACAGGAAAAGCATTTGAATGGAATCAGTCCAGAGCCTGCTCTCTGCTGCGCAGCAACACAGTCAGCACAGAATGAACAGTGGATTCTGCTCGCACAGCAGAAGGACCAGCAGGGAAAGCTAGTGCTGGGCTTCTTCAGCACACAAGCAGCTTTGCAACGGGGTCACCATCATTGCAGTCTCTCCTCGGTTTCATACCTAAAAGTCCATTTGAATCCAAATTCTCAGGTGGTCTCTCTCAGCTGCCCAGCAGCACAGTGAGTACAGCACGAACGTTTGGCCTCTGCTCCCACAGCAGAAGAGCCAGGATTGAAAGCTGGTGCTGGACCTGTTCAGCACACAATCCCCTTTACATTGGTGCCTCCATCGTTGCTTTCACTGCTCACTTTCATACAGGAAAAGCATTTGAATGGAATCAGTCCAGAGCCTGCTCTCTGATGCGCAGCAACACAGTCAGCACAGAATGAACAGTGGATTCTGCTCGCACAGCAGAAGGACCAGCAGGGAAAGCTAGTGCTGGGCTTCTTCAGCACACAAGCAGCTTTGCAACGGGGTCACCATCATTGCAGTCTCTCCTCGGGTTCATACCTAAAAGTCCATTTGAATCCAAATTCTCAGGTGGTCTCAGCTGCCCAGCAGCACAGTGAGTACAGCATGAACGTTTGGCCTCTGCTCCCACAGCAGAAGAGCCAGGATTGAAAGCTGGTGCTGGACCTGTTCAGCACACAATCCCCTTTACATTGGTGCCTCCATCGTAGCTTTCACTGCTAACACTCATACAGGAAAAGCATTTGAATGGAATCAGTCCAGAGCCTGCTCCCTTCTCGCAGCAGCACAGCACAGAATGAACAGTGGATTCTGCTCGCACAGCAGAAGGACCAGCAGGGAAAGCTATAGTGCTGGTCTTGTTCAGCACACAAGGAGCTTTGCAACGGGGTCACCATCATTGCAGTCTCTCCTCGGTTTCATACCTAAAAGTCCATTTGAATCCAAATTCTCAGGTGGTCTCTCTCAGCTGCCCAGCAGCACAGTGAGTACAGCACGAACGTTTGGCATCTGCTCCCACAGCAGAAGAGCAAGGATTGAAAGCTGGTGCTGGACCTGTTCAGCACACAATCCCCTTTACATTGGTGCCTCCGTCGTAGCTTTCAGTGCTCACATTCATACAGGAAAAGCATTTGAATGGAATCAGTCCAGAGCCTGCTCCCTTCTCGCAGCAGCACAGCACAGAATGAACAGTGGATTCTGCTCGCACAGCAGAAGGACCAGCAGGGAAAGCTATAGTGCTGGGCTTGTTCAGCACACAAGGAGCTTTGCAACGGTGTCACCATCATTGCAGTCTCTCCTCGGTTTCATACCTAAAAGTCCATTTGAATCCAAATTCTCAGGTGGTCTCTCTCAGCTGCCCAGCAGCACAGTGAGTACAGCACGAACGTTTGGCATCTGCTCCCACAGCAGAAGAGCAAGGATTGAAAGCTGGTGCTGGACCTGTTCAGCACACAATCACCTTCACATTGGTGCCTCCATCGTTGCTTTCACTGCTCACTTTCATACAGGAAAAGCATTTGAATGGAATCAGTCCAGAGCCTGCTCTCTGCTGCGCAGCAACACAGTCAGCACAGAATGAACAGTGGCATCTGCTCCCACGGCAGAAGGACCAGCAGGGAAAGCTAGTGCTGGGCTTCTTCAGCACACAAGGAGCTTTGCAACGGGGTCACCATCATTGCAGTCTCTCCTCGGTTTCATACCTAAAAGTCCATTTGAATCCAAATTCTCAGGTGGTCTCTCTCAGCTGCCCAGCAGCACAGTGAGTACAGCACGAACGTTTGGCATCTGCTCCCACAGCAGAAGAGCAAGGATTGAAAGCTGGTGCTGGACCAGTTCAGCACACAATCCCCTTTACATTGGTGCCTCCATCGTTGCTTTCACTGCTCACTTTCATACAGGAAAAGCATTTGAATGGAATCAGTCCAGAGCCTGCTCTCTGCTGCGCAGCAACACCGCACAGAATGAACAGTGGATTCTGCTCGCACAGCAGAAGGACCAGCAGGGAAAGCTAGTGCTGGGCTTCTTCAGCACACAAGCAGCTTTGCAACGGGGTCACCATCATTGCAGTCTCTCCTCGGTTTCATACCTAAAAGTCCATTTGAATCCAAATTCTCAGGTGGTCTCTCTCAGCTGCCCAGCAGCACAGTGAGTACAGCGCGAACGTTTGGCATCTGCTCCCACAGCAGAAGAGCAAGGATTGAAAGCTGGTGCTGGACCAGTTCAGCACACAATCCCCTTTACATTGGTGCCTCCATCGTTGCTTTCACTGCTCACTTTCATACAGGAAAAGCATTTGAATGGAATCAGTCCAGAGCCTGCTCTCTGCTGCGCAGCAACACAGTCAGCACAGAATGAACAGTGGATTCTGCTCGCACAGCAGAAGGACCAGCAGGGAAAGCTAGTGCTGGGCTTCTTCAGCACACAAGCAGCTTTGCAACGGGGTCACCATCATTGCAGTCTCTCCTCGGTTTCATACCTAAAAGTCCATTTGAATCCAAATTCTCAGGTGGTCTCTCTCAGCTGCCCAGCAGCACAGTGAGTACAGCACGAACGTTTGGCCTCTGCTCCCACAGCAGAAGAGCCAGGATTGAAAGCTGGTGCTGGACCTGTTCAGCACACAATCCCCTTTACATTGGTGCCTCCATCGTTGCTTTCACTGCTCACTTTCATACAGGAAAAGCATTTGAATGGAATCAGTCCAGAGCCTGCTCTCTGATGCGCAGCAACACAGTCAGCACAGAATGAACAGTGGATTCTGCTCGCACAGCAGAAGGACCAGCAGGGAAAGCTAGTGCTGGGCTTCTTCAGCACACAAGCAGCTTTGCAACGGGGTCACCATCATTGCAGTCTCTCCTCGGGTTCATACCTAAAAGTCCATTTGAATCCAAATTCTCAGGTGGTCTCAGCTGCCCAGCAGCACAGTGAGTACAGCATGAACGTTTGGCCTCTGCTCCCACAGCAGAAGAGCCAGGATTGAAAGCTGGTGCTGGACCTGTTCAGCACACAATCCCCTTTACATTGGTGCCTCCATCGTAGCTTTCACTGCTAACACTCATACAGGAAAAGCATTTGAATGGAATCAGTCCAGAGCCTGCTCCCTTCTCGCAGCAGCACAGCACAGAATGAACAGTGGATTCTGCTCGCACAGCAGAAGGACCAGCAGGGAAAGCTATAGTGCTGGTCTTGTTCAGCACACAAGGAGCTTTGCAACGGGGTCACCATCATTGCAGTCTCTCCTCGGTTTCATACCTAAAAGTCCATTTGAATCCAAATTCTCAGGTGGTCTCTCTCAGCTGCCCAGCAGCACAGTGAGTACAGCACGAACGTTTGGCATCTGCTCCCACAGCAGAAGAGCAAGGATTGAAAGCTGGTGCTGGACCTGTTCAGCACACAATCCCCTTTACATTGGTGCCTCCATCGTTGCTTTTACTGCTCACTTTCATACAGGAAAAGCATTTGAATGGAATCAGTCCAGAGCCTGCTCTCTGCTGCGCAGGAACACAGTCAGCACAGAATGAACAGTGGCATCTGCTCACACGGCAGAAGGACCAGCAGGGAAAGCTAGTGCTGGGCTTCTTCAGCACACAAGGAGCTTTGCAACGGGGTCACCATCATTGCAGTCTCTCCTCGGTTTCATACCTAAAAGTCCATTTGAATCCAAATTCTCAGGTGGTCTCTCTCAGCTGCCCAGCAGCACAGTGAGTATAGCACGAACGTTTGGCATCTGCTCCCACAGCAGAAGAGCAAGGATTGAAAGCTGGTGCTGGACCAGTTCAGCACACAATCCCCTTTACATTGGTGCCTCCATCGTTGCTTTCACTGCTCACTTTCATACAGGAAAAGCATTTGAATGGAATCAGTCCAGAGCCTGCTCTCTGATGCGCAGCAACACCGCAGAGAATGAACAGTGGATTCTGCTCGCACAGCAGAAGGACCAGCAGGGAAAGCTAGTGCTGGGCTTCTTCAGCACACAAGCAGCTTCGCAACGGGGTCACCATCATTGCAGTCTCTCCTCGGGTTCATACCTAAAAGTCCATTTGAATCCAAATTCTCAGGTGGTCTCAGCTGCCCAGCAGCACAGTGAGTACAGCACGAACGTTTGGCATCTGCTCCCACAGCAGAAGAGCAAGGATTGAAAGCTGGTGCTGGACCTGTTCAGCACACAATCCCCTTTACATTGGTGCCTCCGTCGTAGCTTTCACTGCTAACACTCATACAGGAAAAGCATTTGAATGGAATCAGTCCAGAGCCTGCTCCCTTCTCGCAGCAGCACAGCACAGAATGAACAGTGGATTCTGCTCGCACAGCAGAAGGACCAGCAGTGAAAGCTAGTGCTGGGCTTCTTCAGCACACAAGGAGCTTTGCAACGGGGTCACCATCATTGCAGTCTCTCCTCGGTTTCATACCTAAAAGTCCATTTGAATCCAAATTCTCAGGTGGTCTCTCTCAGCTGCCCAGCAGCACAGTGAGTACAGCACGAACGTTTGGCATCTGCTCCCACAGCAGAAGAGCAAGGATTGAAAGCTGGTGCTGGACCTGTTCAGCACACAATCCCCTTTACATTGGTGCCTCCATCGTTGCTTTCACTGCTAACACTCATACAGGAAAAGCATTTGAATGGAATCAGTCCAGAGCCTGCTCCCTGCTCGCAGCAACACAGCACAGAATGAACAGTGGCATCTGCTCACACGGCAGAAGCATCATCAGGGAAAGCTAGTGCTCTGCTTCTTCAGCACACAAGCAGCTTTGCAACGTGGTCACCATCATTGCAGTCTCTCCTCGGTTTCATACCTAAAAGTCCTTTTCAATCCAAATTCTCAGGTGGTCTCTCTCAGCTGCCCAGCAGCACAGTGAGTACAGCACGAACGTTTGGCATCTGCTCCCGCAGCAGAAGAGCCAGGATTGGAAGCTGGTGCTGGACCTGTTCAGCACACAATCCCCTTTACATTGGTGCCTCCGTCGTAGCTTTCACTGCTAACACTCATACAGGAAAAGCATTTGAATGGAATCAGTCCAGAGCCTGCTCTCTGCTGCGCAGGAACACAGTCAGCACAGAATGAACAGTGGCATCTGCTCACACGGCAGAAGGACCAGCAGGGAAAGCTAGTGCTGGGCTTGTTCAGCACACAAGGAGCTTTGCAACGGGGTCACCATCATTGCAGTCTCTCCTCGGTTTCATACCTAAAAGTCCATTTGAATCCAAATTCTCAGGTGGTGTCTCTCAGCTGCCCAGCAGCACAGTGAGTACAGCACGAACGTTTGGCATCTGCTCCCACAGCAGAAGAGCAAGGATTGAAAGCTGGTGCTGGACCTGTTCAGCACACAATCACCTTCACATTGGTGCCTCCATCGTTGCTTTCACTGCTCACTTTCATACAGGAAAAGCATTTGAATGGAATCAGTCCAGAGACTGCTCTCTGCTGCGCAGCAACACAGCACAGAATGAACAGTGGCATCTGCTCACACGGCAGAAGGACCAGCAGGGAAAGATAGGGCTGTGTCTCTTCAGCACACAAGGAGCTTTGCAACGGGGTCACCATCATTGCAGTCTCTCCTCGGTTTCATACCTAAAAGTCCATTTGAATCCAAATTCTCAGGTGGTCTCTCTCAGCTGCCCAGCAGCGCAGTGAGTACAGCACGAACGTTTGGCCTCTGCTCCCACAGCAGAAGAGCCAGGATTGGAAGCTGGTGCTGGACCTGTTCAGCACACAATCCCCTTTACATTGGGGCCTCCACGTTGCTTTCACTGCTCACTTTCATACAGGAAAAGCATTTGAATGGAATCAGTCCAGAGCCTGCTCTCTGCTGCGCAGCAACACAGTCAGCACAGAATGAACAGTGGATTCTGCTCGCACAGCAGAAGGACCAGCAGGGAAAGCTATAGTGCTGGGCTTCTTCAGCACACAAGGAGCTTTGCAACGGGGTCACCATCATTGCAGTCTCTCCTCGGTTTCATACCTAAAAGTCCATTTGAATCCAAATTCTCAGGTGGTCTCTCTCAGCTGCCCAGCAGCACAGTGAGTACAGCACGAACGTTTGGCATCTGCTCCCACAGCAGAAGAGCAAGGATTGAAAGCTGGTGCTGGACCTGCTCAGCACACAATCACCTTCACATTGGTGCCTCCATCGTTGCTTTCACTGCTCACTTTCATACAGGAAAAGCATTTGAATGGAATCAGTCCAGAGCCTGCTCTCTGCTGCGCAGCAACACAGCACAGAATGAACAGTGGCATCTGCTCACACGGCAGAAGGACCAGCAGGGAAAGATAGGGCTGTGTCTCTTCAGCACACAAGCAGCTTTGCAACGGGGTCACCATCATTGCAGTCTCTCCTCGGTTTCATACCTAAAAGTCCTTTTGAATCCAAATTCTCAGGTGGTCTCTCTCAGCTGCCCAGCAGCACAGTGAGTACAGCACGAACGTTTGGCCTCTGCTCCCACAGCAGAAGAGCCAGGATTGGAAGCTGGTGCTGGACCTGTTCAGCACACAATCCCCTTTACATTGGTGCCTCCATCGTTGCTTTCACTGCTAACACTCATACAGGAAAAGCATTTGAATGGAATCAGTCCAGAGCCTGCTCCCTTCTCGCAGCAACACAGCACAGAATGGACAGTGGCATCTGCTCACACGGCAGAAGGACCAGCAGGGAAAGATAGGGCTGTGTCTCTTCAGCACACAAGGAGCTTTGCAACGGGGTCACCATCATTGCAGTCTCTCCTCGGTTTCATACCTAAAAGTCCATTTGAATCCAAATTCTCAGGTGGTGTCTCTCAGCTGCCCAGCAGCACAGTGAGTACAGCACGAACGTTTGGCATCTGCTCCCACAGCAGAAGAGCAAGGATTGAAAGCTGGTGCTGGACCTGTTCAGCACACAATCACCTTCACATTGGTGCCTCCATCGTTGCTTTCACTGCTCACTTTCATACAGGAAAAGCATTTGAATGGAATCAGTCCAGAGACTGCTCTCTGCTGCGCAGCAACACAGCACAGAATGAACAGTGGCATCTGCTCACACGGCAGAAGGACCAGCAGGGACAGATAGGGCTGTGTCTCTTCAGCACACAAAGAGCTTTGCAACGGGGTCACCATCATTGCAGTCTCTCCTCGGTTTCATACCTAAAAGTCCATTTGAATCCAAATTCTCAGGTGGTCTCTCTCAGCTGCCCAGCAGCACAGTGAGTACAGCACGAACGTTTGGCATCTGCTCCCACAGCAGAAGAGCCAGGATTGGAAGCTGGTGCTGGACCTGTTCAGCACACAATCCCCTTTACATTGGTGCCTCCACGTTGCTTTCACTGCTCACTTTCATACAGGAAAAGCATTTGAATGGAATCAGTCCAGAGCCTGCTCTCTGATGCGCAGCAACACAGTCAGCACAGAATGAACAGTGGATTCTGCTCGCACAGCAGAAGGACCAGCAGGGAAAGCTATAGTGCTGGGCTTCTTCAGCACACAAGGAGCTTTGCAACGGGGTCACCATCATTGCAGTCTCTCCTCGGTTTCATACCTAAAAGTCCATTTGAATCCAAATTCTCAGGTGGTGTCTCTCAGCTGCCCAGCAGCACAGTGAGTACAGCACGAACGTTTGGCATCTGCTCCCACAGCAGAAGAGCAAGGATTGAAAGCTGGTGCTGGACCTGTTCAGCACACAATCACCTTCACATTGGTGCCTCCATCGTTGCTTTCACTGCTCACTTTCATACAGGAAAAGCATTTGAATGGAATCAGTCCAGAGCCTGCTCTCTGCTGCGCAGCAACACAGCACAGAATGAACAGTGGCATCTGCTCACACGGCAGAAGGACCAGCAGGGAAAGATAGGGCTGTGTCTCTTCAGCACACAAGCAGCTTTGCAACGGGGTCACCATCATTGCAGTCTCTCCTCGGTTTCATACCTAAAAGTCCTTTTGAATCCAAATTCTCAGGTGGTCTCTCTCAGCTGCCCAGCAGCACAGTGAGTACAGCACGAACGTTTGGCCTCTGCTCCCACAGCAGAAGAGCCAGGATTGGAAGCTGGTGCTGGACCTGTTCAGCACACAATCCCCTTTACATTGGTGCCTCCATCGTTGCTTTCACTGCTAACACTCATACAGGAAAAGCATTTGAATGGAATCAGTCCAGAGCCTGCTCCCTTCTCGCAGCAACACAGCACAGAATGGACAGTGGCATCTGCTCACACGGCAGAAGGACCAGCAGGGAAAGATAGGGCTGTGTCTCTTCAGCACACAAGGAGCTTTGCAACGGGGTCACCATCATTGCAGTCTCTCCTTTGTTTCATACCTAAAAGTCCATTTGAATCCAAATTCTCAGGTGGTGTCTCTCAGCTGCCCAGCAGCACAGTGAGTACAGCACGAACGTTTGGCATCTGCTCCCACAGCAGAAGAGCAAGGATTGAAAGCTGGTGCTGGACCTGCTCAGCACACAATCACCTTCACATTGGTGCCTCCATCGTTGCTTTCACTGCTCACTTTCATACAGGAAAAGCATTTGAATGGAATCAGTCCAGAGACTGCTCTCTGCTGCGCAGCAACACAGCACAGAATGAACAGTGGCATCTGCTCACACGGCAGAAGGACCAGCAGGGAAAGATAGGGCTGTGTCTCTTCAGCACACAAGGAGCTTTGCAACGGGGTCACCATCATTGCAGTCTCTCCTCGGTTTCATACCTAAAAGTCCATTTGAATCCAAATTCTCAGGTGGTCTCTCTCAGCTGCCCAGCAGCACAGTGAGTACAGCACGAACGTTTGGCCTCTGCTCCCACAGCAGAAGAGCCAGGATTGGAAGCTGGTGCTGGACCTGTTCGGCACACAATCCCCTTTACATTGGTGCCTCCACGTTGCTTTCACTGCTCACTTTCATACAGGAAAAGCATTTGAATGGAATCAGTCCAGAGCCTGCTCTCTGCTGCGCAGCAACACAGTCAGCACAGAATGAACAGTGGATTCTGCTCGCACAGCAGAAGGACCAGCAGGGAAAGCTATAGTGCTGGGCTTCTTCAGCACACAAGGAGCTTTGCAACGGGGTCACCATCATTGCAGTCTCTCCTCGGTTTCATACCTAAAAGTCCATTTGAATCCAAATTCTCAGGTGGTCTCTCTCAGCTGCCCAGCAGCACAGTGAGTACAGCACGAACGTTTGGCATCTGCTCCCACAGCAGAAGAGCAAGGATTGAAAGCTGGTGCTGGACCTGTTCAGCACACAATCACCTTCACATTGGTGCCTCCATCGTTGCTTTCACTGCTCACTTTCATACAGGAAAAGCATTTGAATGGAATCAGTCCAGAGCCTGCTCCCTGCTGGCAGCAACACAGCACAGAATGAACAGGGGCATCTGCTCACACGGCAGAAGGACCAGCAGGGAAAGATAGGGCTGTGTCTCTTCAGCACACAAGCAGCTTTGCAACGGGGTCACCATCATTGCAGTCTCTCCTCGGTTTCATACCTAAAAGTCCTTTTGAATCCAAATTCTCAGGTGGTCTCTCTCAGCTGCCCAGCAGCACAGTGAGTACAGCACGAACGTTTGGCCTCTGCTCCCACAGCAGAAGAGCCAGGATTGGAAGCTGGTGCTGGACCTGTTCAGCACACAATCCCCTTTACATTGGTGCCTCCATCGTTGCTTTCACTGCTAACACTCATACAGGAAAAGCATTTGAATGGAATCAGTCCAGAGCCTGCTCCCTTCTCGCAGCAACACAGCACAGAATGGACAGTGGCATCTGCTCACACGGCAGAAGGACCAGCAGGGAAAGATAGGGCTGTGTCTCTTCAGCACACAAGGAGCTTTGCAACGGGGTCACCATCATTGCAGTCTCTCCTTGGTTTCATACCTAAAAGTCCATTTGAATCCAAATTCTCAGGTGGTCTCTCTCAGCTGCCCAGCAGCACAGTGAGTACAGCACGAACGTTTGGCCTCTGCTCCCACAACAGAAGAGCCAGGATTGGAAGCTGGTGCTGGACCTGTTCAGCACACAATCCCCTTTACATTGGTGCCTCCATCGTTGCTTTCACTGCTCACTTTCATACAGGAAAAGCATTTGAATGGAATCAGTCCAGAGCCTGCTCTCTGCTGGGCAGCAACACAGCACAGAATGAACAGTGGATTCTGCTCGCACAGCAGAAGGACCAGCAGGGAAAGCTAGTGCTGGGCTTCTTCAGCACACAAGCAGCTTTGCAACGGGGTCACCATCATTGCAGTCTCTCCTCGGATTCATACCTAAAAGTCCATTTGAATCCAAATTCTCAGGTGGTCTCAGCTGCCCAGCAGCACAGTGAGTACAGCACGAACGTTTGGCATCTGCTCCCACAGCAGAAGAGCAAGGATTGAAAGCTGGTGCTGGACCTGTTCAGCACACAATCACCTTCACATTGGTGCCTCCATCGTTGCTTTCACTGCTCACTTTCATACAGGAAAAGCATTTGAATGGAATCAGTCCAGAGACTGCTCTCTGCTGCGCAGCAACACAGCACAGAATGAACAGTGGCATCTGCTCACACGGCAGAAGGACCAGCAGGGACAGATAGGGCTGTGTCTCTTCAGCACACAAAGAGCTTTGCAACGGGGTCACCATCATTGCAGTCTCTCCTCGGTTTCATACCTAAAAGTCCATTTGAATCCAAATTCTCAGGTGGTCTCTCTCAGCTGCCCAGCAGCACAGTGAGTACAGCACGAACGTTTGGCATCTGCTCCCACAGCAGAAGAGCCAGGATTGGAAGCTGGTGCTGGACCTGTTCAGCACACAATCCCCTTTACATTGGTGCCTCCACGTTGCTTTCACTGCTCACTTTCATACAGGAAAAGCATTTGAATGGAATCAGTCCAGAGCCTGCTCTCTGCTGCGCAGCAACACAGTCAGCACAGAATGAACAGTGGATTCTGCTCGCACAGCAGAAGGACCAGCAGGGAAAGCTATAGTGCTGGGCTTCTTCAGCACACAAGGAGCTTTGCAACGGGGTCACCATCATTGCAGTCTCTCCTCGGTTTCATACCTAAAAGTCCATTTGAATCCAAATTCTCAGGTGGTCTCTCTCAGCTGCCCAGCAGCACAGTGAGTACAGCACGAACGTTTGGCATCTGCTCCCACAGCAGAAGAGCAAGGATTGAAAGCTGGTGCTGGACCTGTTCAGCACACAATCACCTTCACATTGGTGCCTCCATCGTTGCTTTCACTGCTCACTTTCATACAGGAAAAAGCATTTGAATGGAATCAGTCCAGAGCCTGCTCTCTGCTGCGCAGCAACACAGCACAGAATGAACAGTGGCATCTGCTCACACGGCAGAAGGACCAGCAGGGAAAGATAGGGCTGTGTCTCTTCAGCACACAAGCAGCTTTGCAACGGGGTCACCATCATTGCAGTCTCTCCTCGGTTTCATACCTAAAAGTCCTTTTGAATCCAAAATTCTCAGGTGGTCTCTCTCAGCTGCCCAGCAGCACAGTGAGTACAGCACGAACGTTTGGCCTCTGCTCCCACAGCAGAAGAGCCAGGATTGGAAGCTGGTGCTGGACCTGTTCAGCACACAATCCCCTTTACATTGGTGCCTCCATCGTTGCTTTCACTGCTAACACTCATACAGGAAAAGCATTTGAATGGAATCAGTCCAGAGCCTGCTCCCTTCTCGCAGCAACACAGCACAGAATGGACAGTGGCATCTGCTCACACGGCAGAAGGACCAGCAGGGAAAGATAGGGCTGTGTCTCTTCAGCACACAAGGAGCTTTGCAACGGGGTCACCATCATTGCAGTCTCTCCTTTGTTTCATACCTAAAAGTCCATTTGAATCCAAATTCTCAGGTGGTGTCTCTCAGCTGCCCAGCAGCACAGTGAGTACAGCACGAACGTTTGGCATCTGCTCCCACAGCAGAAGAGCAAGGATTGAAAGCTGGTGCTGGACCTGCTCAGCACACAATCACCTTCACATTGGTGCCTCCATCGTTGCTTTCACTGCTCACTTTCATACAGGAAAAGCATTTGAATGGAATCAGTCCAGAGACTGCTCTCTGCTGCGCAGCAACACAGCACAGAATGAACAGTGGCATCTGCTCACACGGCAGAAGGACCAGCAGGGAAAGATAGGGCTGTGTCTCTTCAGCACACAAGGAGCTTTGCAACGGGGTCACCATCATTGCAGTCTCTCCTCGGTTTCATACCTAAAAGTCCATTTGAATCCAAATTCTCAGGTGGTCTCTCTCAGCTGCCCAGCAGCACAGTGAGTACAGCACGAACGTTTGGCCTCTGCTCCCACAGCAGAAGAGCCAGGATTGGAAGCTGGTGCTGGACCTGTTCGGCACACAATCCCCTTTACATTGGTGCCTCCACGTTGCTTTCACTGCTCACTTTCATACAGGAAAAGCATTTGAATGGAATCAGTCCAGAGCCTGCTCTCTGCTGCGCAGCAACACAGTCAGCACAGAATGAACAGTGGATTCTGCTCGCACAGCAGAAGGACCAGCAGGGAAAGCTATAGTGCTGGGCTTCTTCAGCACACAAGGAGCTTTGCAACGGGGTCACCATCATTGCAGTCTCTCCTCGGTTTCATACCTAAAAGTCCATTTGAATCCAAATTCTCAGGTGGTCTCTCTCAGCTGCCCAGCAGCACAGTGAGTACAGCACGAACGTTTGGCATCTGCTCCCACAGCAGAAGAGCAAGGATTGAAAGCTGGTGCTGGACCTGTTCAGCACACAATCACCTTCACATTGGTGCCTCCATCGTTGCTTTCACTGCTCACTTTCATACAGGAAAAGCATTTGAATGGAATCAGTCCAGAGCCTGCTCCCTGCTGGCAGCAACACAGCACAGAATGAACAGGGGCATCTGCTCACACGGCAGAAGGACCAGCAGGGAAAGATAGGGCTGTGTCTCTTCAGCACACAAGCAGCTTTGCAACGGGGTCACCATCATTGCAGTCTCTCCTCGGTTTTCATACCTAAAAGTCCCTTTTGAATCCAAATTCTCAGGTGTCTCTCTCAGCTGCCCAGCAGCACAGTGAGTACAGCACGAACGTTTGGCCTCTGCTCCCACAGCAGAAGAGCCAGGATTGGAAGCTGGTGCTGGACCTGTTCAGCACACAATCCCCTTTACATTGGTGCCTCCATCGTTGCTTTCACTGCTAACACTCATACAGGAAAAGCATTTGAATGGAATCAGTCCAGAGCCTGCTCCCTTCTCGCAGCAACACAGCACAGAATGGACAGTGGCATCTGCTCACACGGCAGAAGGACCAGCAGGGAAAGATAGGGCTGTGTCTCTTCAGCACACAAGGAGCTTTGCAACGGGGTCACCATCATTGCAGTCTCTCCTTGGTTTCATACCTAAAAGTCCATTTGAATCCAAATTCTCAGGTGGTCTCTCTCAGCTGCCCAGCAGCACAGTGAGTACAGCACGAACGTTTGGCCTCTGCTCCCACAACAGAAGAGCCCAGGATTGGAAGCTGGTGCTGGACCTGTTCAGCACACAATCACCTTTACATTGGTGCCTCCATCGTTGCTTTCACTGCTCACTTTCATACAGGAAAAGCATTTGAATGGAATCAGTCCAGAGCCTGCTCTCTGCTGGGCAGCAACACAGCACAGAATGAACAGTGGATTCTGCTCGCACAGCAGAAGGACCAGCAGGGAAAGCTAGTGCTGGGCTTCTTCAGCACACAAGCAGCTTTGCAACGGGGTCACCATCATTGCAGTCTCTCCTCGGATTCATACCTAAAAGTCCATTTGAATCCAAATTCCTCAGGTGGGTCCTCAGCTGCCCAGCAAAGTGAGTACAGCACGAACGTTTGGCCTCTGCTCCCACAGCAGAAGAGCAAGGATTGAAAGCTGGTGCTGGACCAGTTCAGCACACAATCCCCTTTACATTGGTGCCTCCATCGTTGCTTTCACTGCTAACACTCAAAAGGAAAAGCATTTGAATGGAATCAGTCCAGAGCCTGCTCTCTGCTGCGCAGCAACACCGCAGAGAATGAACAGTGGATTCTGCTCGCACAGCAGAAGGACCAGCAGGGAAAGCTAGTGCTGGGCTTCTTCAGCACACAAGCAGCTTTGCAACGGGGTCACCATCATTGCAGTCTCTCCTCGGGTTCATACCTAAAAGTCCATTTGAATCCAAATTCTCAGGTGGTCTCAGCTGCCCAGCAGCACAGTGAGTACAGCACGAACGTTTGGCATCTGCTCCCACAGCAGAAGAGCAAGGATTGAAAGCTGGTGCTGGACCTGTTCAGCACACAATCCCCTTTACATTGGTGCCTCCGTCGTAGCTTTCACTGCTAACACTCATACAGGAAAAGCATTTGAATGGAATCAGTCCAGAGCCTGCTCCCTTCTCGCAGCAGCACAGCACAGAATGAACAGTGGATTCTGCTCGCACAGCAGAAGGACCAGCAGTGAAAGCTAGTGCTGGGCTTCTTCAGCACACAAGGAGCTTTGCAACGGGGTCACCATCATTGCAGTCTCTCCTCGGTTTCATACCTAAAAGTCCATTTGAATCCAAATTCTCAGGTGGTCTCTCTCAGCTGCCCAGCAGCACAGTGAGTACAGCACGAACGTTTGGCATCTGCTCCCACAGCAGAAGAGCAAGGATTGAAAGCTGGTGCTGGACCTGTTCAGCACACAATCCCCTTTACATTGGTGCCTCCATCGTTGCTTTCACTGCTAACACTCATACAGGAAAAGCATTTGAATGGAATCAGTCCAGAGCCTGCTCCCTGCTCGCAGCAACACAGCACAGAATGAACAGTGGCATCTGCTCACACGGCAGAAGCATCATCAGGGAAAGCTAGTGCTCTGCTTCTTCAGCACACAAGCAGCTTTGCAACGTGGTCACCATCATTGCAGTCTCTCCTCGGTTTCATACCTAAAAGTCCTTTTCAATCCAAATTCTCAGGTGGTCTCTCTCAGCTGCCCAGCAGCACAGTGAGTACAGCACGAACGTTTGGCATCTGCTCCCGCAGCAGAAGAGCCAGGATTGAAAGCTGGTGCTGGACCTGTTCAGCACACAATCCCCTTTACATTGGGGCCTCCGTCGTAGCTTTCACTGCTAACACTCATACAGGAAAAGCATTTGAATGGAATCAGTCCAGAGCCTGCTCCCTTCTCGCAGCAGCACAGCACAGAATGAACAGTGGATTCTGCTCGCACAGCAGAAGGACCAGCAGGGAAAGCTAGTGCTGGGCTTCTTCAGCACACAAGGAGCTTTGCAACGGGGTCACCATCATTGCAGTCTCTCCTCGGTTTCATACCTAAAAGTCCATTTGAATCCAAATTCTCAGGTGGTCTCTCTCAGCTGCCCAGCAGCACAGTGAGTACAGCACGAACGTTTGGCATCTGCTCCCACAGCAGAAGAGCAAGGATTGAAAGCTGGTGCTGGACCTGTTCAGCACACAATCCCCTTTACATTGGTGCCTCCATCGTTGCTTTCACTGCTAACACTCATACAGGAAAAGCATTTGAATGGAATCAGTCCAGAGCCTGCTCCCTGCTCGCAGCAACACAGCACAGAATGAACAGTGGCATCTGCTCACACGGCAGAAGCATCATCAGGGAAAGCTAGTGCTCTGCTTCTTCAGCACACAAGCAGCTTTGCAACGTGGTCACCATCATTGCAGTCTCTCCTCGGTTTCATACCTAAAAGTCCTTTTCAATCCAAATTCTCAGGTGGTCTCTCTCAGCTGCCCAGCAGCACAGTGAGTACAGCACGAACGTTTGGCATCTGCTCCCGCAGCAGAAGAGCCAGGATTGGAAGCTGGTGCTGGACCTGTTCAGCACACAATCCCCTTTACATTGGTGCCTCCGTCGTAGCTTTCACTGCTAACACTCATACAGGAAAAGCATTTGAATGGAATCAGTCCAGAGCCTGCTACCTGCTGGCAGCAGCACAGCACAGAATGAACAGTGGATTCTGCTCGCACAGCAGAAGGACCAGCAGGGAAAGCTAGTGCTGGGCTTCTTCAGCACACAAGCAGCTTTGCAACGGGGTCACCATCATTGCAGTCTCTCCTCGGTTTCATACCTAAAAGTCCATTTGAATCCAAATTCTCAGGTGGTGTCTCTCAGCTGCCCAGCAGCACAGTGAGTACAGCACGAACGTTTGGCATCTGCTCCCACAGCAGAAGAGCAAGGATTGAAAGCTGGTGCTGGACCTGTTCAGCACACAATCACCTTCACATTGGTGCCTCCATCGTTGCTTTCACTGCTCACTTTCATACAGGAAAAGCATTTGAATGGAATCAGTCCAGAGACTGCTCTCTGCTGCGCAGCAACACAGCACAGAATGAACAGTGGCATCTGCTCACACGGCAGAAGGACCAGCAGGGAAAGATAGGGCTGTGTCTCTTCAGCACACAAGGAGCTTTGCAACGGGGTCACCATCATTGCAGTCTCTCCTCGGTTTCATACCTAAAAGTCCATTTGAATCCAAATTCTCAGGTGGTCTCTCTCAGCTGCCCAGCAGCACAGTGAGTACAGCACGAACGTTTGGCCTCTGCTCCCACAGCAGAAGAGCCAGGATTGGAAGCTGGTGCTGGACCTGTTCAGCACACAATCCCCTTTACATTGGTGCCTCCACGTTGCTTTCACTGCTCACTTTCATACAGGAAAAGCATTTGAATGGAATCAGTCCAGAGCCTGCTCTCTGCTGCGCAGAAACACAGTCAGCACAGAATGAACAGTGGATTCTGCTCGCACAGCAGAAGGACCAGCAGGGAAAGCTATAGTGCTGGGCTTCTTCAGCACACAAGGAGCTTTGCAACGGGGTCACCATCATTGCAGTCTCTCCTCGGTTTCATACCTAAAAGTCCATTTGAATCCAAATTCTCAGGTGGTCTCTCTCAGCTGCCCAGCAGCACAGTGAGTACAGCACGAACGTTTGGCATCTGCTCCCACAGCAGAAGAGCAAGGATTGAAAGCTGGTGCTGGACCTGTTCAGCACACAATCACCTTCACATTGGTGCCTCCATCGTTGCTTTCACTGCTCACTTTCATACAGGAAAAGCATTTGAATGGAATCAGTCCAGAGACTGCTCTCTGCTGCGCAGCAACACAGCACAGAATGAACAGTGGCATCTGCTCACACGGCAGAAGGACCAGCAGGGAAAGATAGGGCTGTGCCTCTTCAGCACACAAGCAGCTTTGCAACGGGGTCACCATCATTGCAGTCTCTCCTCGGTTTCATACCTAAAAGTCCTTTTGAATCCAAATTCTCAGGTGGTCTCTCTCAGCTGCCCAGCAGCACAGTGAGTACAGCACGAACGTTTGGCCTCTGCTCCCACAGCAGAAGAGCCAGGATTGGAAGCTGGTGCTGGACCTGTTCAGCACACAATCCCCTTTACATTGGTGCCTCCATCGTTGCTTTCACTGCTAACACTCATACAGGAAAAGCATTTGAATGGAATCAGTCCAGAGCCTGCTCCCTTCTCGCAGCAACACAGCACAGAATGGACAGTGGCATCTGCTCACACGGCAGAAGGACCAGCAGGGAAAGATAGGGCTGTGTCTCTTCAGCACACAAGGAGCTTTGCAACGGGGTCACCATCATTGCAGTCTCTCCTCAGTTTCATACCTAAAAGTCCATTTGAATCCAAATTCTCAGGTGGTCTCTCTCAGCTGCCCAGCAGCACAGTGAGTACAGCACGAACGTTTGGCCTCTGCTCCCACAGCAGAAGAGCCAGGATTGGAAGCTGGTGCTGGACCTGTTCAGCACACAATCCCCTTTACATTGGTGCCTCCATCGTTGCTTTCACTGCTCACTTTCATACAGGAAAAGCATTTGAATGGAATCAGTCCAGAGACTGCTCTCTGCTGGGCAGCAACACAGCACAGAATGAACAGTGGATTCTGCTCGCACAGCAGAAGGACCAGCAGGGAAAGCTAGTGCTGGGCTTCTTCAGCACACAAGCAGCTTTGCAACGGGGTCACCATCATTGCAGTCTCTCCTCGGATTCATACCTAAAAGTCCATTTGAATCCAAATTCTCAGGTGGTCTCAGCTGCCCAGCAGCACAGTGAGTACAGCACGAACGTTTGGCATCTGCTCCCACAGCAGAAGAGCAAGGATTGAAAGCTGGTGCTGGACCTGTTCAGCACACAATCCCCTTTACATTGGTGCCTCCCTCGTAGCTTTCACTGCTAACACTCATACAGGAAAAGCATTTGAATGGAATCAGTCCAGAGCCTGCTCCCTTCTCGCAGCAGCACAGCACAGAATGAACAGTGGATTCTGCTCGCACAGCAGATAGACCAGCAGGGAAAGCTAGTGCTGGGCTTCTTCAGCACACAAGCAGCTTTGCAACGGGGTCACCATCATTGCAGTCTCTCCTCGGATTCATACCTAAAAGTCCATTTGAATCCAAATTCTCAGGTGGTCTCAGCTGCCCAGCAGCACAGTGAGTACAGCACGAACGTTTGGCATCTGCTCCCACAGCAGAAGAGCAAGGATTGAAAGCTGGTGCTGGACCTGTTCAGCACACAATCCCCTTTACATTGGTGCCTCCCTCGTAGCTTTCACTGCTAACACTCATACAGGAAAAGCATTTGAATGGAATCAGTCCAGAGCCTGCTCCCTGCTCGCAGCAACACAGCACAGAATGAACAGTGGCATCTGCTCACACGGCAGAAGGACCAGCAGGGAAAGATAGGGCAGTGTCTCTTCAGCACACAAGGAGCTTTGCAACGGGGTCACCATCATTGCAGTCTCTCCTCGGTTTCATACCTAAAAGTCCATTTGAATCCAAATTCTCAGGTGGTCTCTCTCAGCTGCCCAGCAGCACAGTGAGTACAGCACGAACGTTTGGCCTCTGCTCCCACAGCAGAAGAGCCAGGATTGGAAGCTGGTGCTGGACCTGTTCAGCACACAATCCCCTTTACATTGGTGCCTCCATCGTTGCTTTCACTGCTCACTTTCATACAGGAAAAGCATTTGAATGGAATCAGTCCAGAGACTGCTCTCTGCTGCGCAGCAACACAGTCAGCACAGAATCAAAAGTGGCATTTGCTCACACGGCAGAAGGACCAGCAGGGAAAGCTAGTGCTGGGCTTCTTCAGCACACAAGGAGCTTTGCAACGGGGTCACCATCATTGCAGTCTCTCCTCGGTTTCATACCTAAAAGTCCATTTGAATCCAAATTCTCAGGTGGTCTCAGCTGCCCAGCAGCACAGTGAGTACAGCACGAACGTTTGGCATCTGCTCCCACAGCAGAAGAGCCAGGATTGAAAGCTGGTGCTGGACCTCTTCAGCACACAATCCCCTTTACATTGGTGCCTCCGTCGTAGCTTTCACTGCTAACACTCATACAGGAAAAGCATTTGAATGGAATCAGTCCAGAGCCTGCTCCCTTCTCGCAGCAACACAGCACAAAATGAACAGTGGCATCTGCTCACACGGCAGAAGGACCAACAGGGAAAGCTAGTGCTGGGCTTCTTCAGTCCACAAGGAGCTTTGCAACGGGGTCACCATCATTGCAGTCTCTCCTCGGGTTCATACCTAAAAGTCCATTTGAATCCAAATTCTCAGGTGGTCTCAGCTGCCCAGCAGCACAGTGAGAACAGCACGAACGTTTGGCATCTGCTCCCACAGCAGAAGAGCAAGGATTGAAAGCTGGTGCTGGACCTGTTCAGCACACAATCCCCTTTACATTGGTGCCTCCATTGTTGCTTTCCCTGCTAACACTTTCATACAGGAAAAGCATTTGAATGAAATCAGTCCAGAGCCTGCTCTCTGCTGCGCAGGAACACAGTCAGCACAGAATGAACAGTGGCATCTGCTCACACGGCAGAAGGACCAGCAGGGAAAGCTAGTGCTGGGCTTCTTCAGCACACAAGCAGCTTTGCAACGGGGTCACCATCATTGCAGTCTCTCCTCGGTTTCATACCTAAAAGTCCATTTGAATCCAAATTCTCAGGTGGTCTCAACTGCCCAGCAGCACAGTGAGTACAGCACGAACGTTTGGCATCTGCTCCCTCAGCAGAAGAGCAAGGATTGAAAGCTGGTGCTGGACCTGTTCAGCACACAATCCCCTTTACATTGGTGCCTCCGTCGTAGCTTTCACTGCTAACACTCATACAGGAAAAGCATTTGAATGGAATCAGTCCAGAGCCTGCTCCCTGCTGGCAGCAACACCGCACAGAATGAACAGTGGATTCTGCTCGCACGGCAGAAGGACCAGCAGGGAAAGCTAGTGCTGGGCTTCTTCAGCACACAAGCAGCTTTGCAACGGGGTCACCATCATTGCAGTCTCTCCTCGGTTTCATACCTAAAAGTCCATTTGAATCCAAATTCTCAGGTGGTCTCTCTCAGCTGCCCAGCAGCACAGTGAGTACAGCACGAACGTTTGGCCTCTGCTCCCACGGCAGAAGAGCAAGGATTGAAAGCTGGTGCTGGACCTGTTCAGCACACAATCCCCTTTACATTGGTGCCTCCATCGTTGCTTTCACTGCTCACTTTCATACAGGAAAAGCATTTGAATGGAATCAGTCCAAAGCCTGCTCTCTGCTGCGCAGCAACACAGTCAGCACAGAATCAAGAGTGGCATTTGCTCACACGGCAGAAGGACCAGCAGGGAAAGCTAGTGCTGGGCTTCTTCAGCACACAAGCAGCTTTGCAACGGGGTCACCATCATTGCAGTCTCTCCTCGGTTTCATACCTAAAAGTCCATTTGAATCCAAATTCTCAGGTCGTCTCAGCTGCCCAGCAGCACAGTGAGTACAGCACGAACGTTTGGCATCTGCTCCCACAGCAGAAGAGCCAGGATTGAAAGCTGGTGCTGGACATGTTCAGCACACAGTCCCCTTTACATTGGTGCCTCCGTTGTTGCTTTCACTGCTAACACTCATACAGGAAAAGCATTTGAATGGAATCAGTCCAGAGCCTGCTCCCTCCTGGCAGCAACACCGCACAGATTGAACAGTGGATTCTGCTCGCACAGCAGAAGGACCAGTAGGGAAAGCTAGTGCTGGGCTTCTTCAGCACACAAGGAGCTTTGCAACGGGGTCACCATCATTGCAGTCTCTCCTCGGTTTCATACCTAAAAGTCCATTTGAATCCAAATTCTCAGGTGGTCTCTCTCAGCTGCCCAGCAGCACAGTGAGTACAGCACGAACGTTTGGCATCTGCTCCCACAGCAGAAAAGCAAGGATTGAAAGCTGGTGCTGGACCTGTTCAGCACACAATCACCTTTACATTGGTGCCTCCATCGTTGCTTTCACTGCTAACACTCATACAGGAAAAGCATTTGAATGGAATCAGTCCAGAGCCTGCTCCCTTCTCGCAGCAACACAGCACAGAATGAACAGTGGCATCTGCTCACACGGCAGAAGGACCTGCAGGGAAAGATAGGCCTGTGTCTCTTCAGCACACAAGGAGCTTTGCAACGGGGTCACCATCATTACAGTCTCTCCTCGGTTTCATACCTAAAAGTCCATTTGAATCCAAATTCTCAGGTGGTCTCTCTCAGCTGCCCAGCAGCACAGTGAGTACAGCACGAACGTTTGGCCTCTGCTCCCACAGCAGAAGAGCCAGGATTGGAAGCTGGTGCTGGACCTGTTCAGCACACAATCACCTTTACATTGGAGCCTCCATCGTTGCTTTCACTGCTCACTTTCATACAGGAAAAGCATTTACAGTATCACAGTATCACAGTATGTTAGAGATTGGAAGGGACCTCGAAAGATCATCTAGTCCAATCCCCCTGCCGGAGCAGGAACACCTAGATAATGTTACACAGGAATGCGTCCAGGTGGGTTTTGAATGTCTCCAGGGAAGGAGACTCCACAACCTCCCTGGGCAGCCTGTTCCAGTGTTCCGTCACCCTCACTGAGAAGAAGTTTCTTCTCAAGTTTAAGTGGAACCTCTTGTGTTCCAGTTTGTACCCACTACCCCTTGTCCTATCATTGTTTGCCACTGAGTAGAGCCTGGCTCCATCCTCGTGACACTCCCCCTTTATATATTTATAGACACTGATAAGGTCACCCCTCAGTCTCCTCTTCTCCAAACTATAGAGACCCAGCTCCCTCAGTCTTTCCTCATAAGGGAGATGTTCCACTCCCTTAATCATCTTTGTTGCCCTGCGCTGGACTCTCTCCAGCAGCTCCCTGTCCTTCTTGAACTGAGGGGCCCAGAACTGGACACAATACTCCAGATGCGGTCTCACCAGGGCAGAGTAGAGGGGAAGGAGGACCTCTCTCGACCTACTAACCACCGCCCTTCTAATACACCCCAGGATGCCATTGGCCTTCTTAGCCACAAGGGCACAGTGTTGGCTCATGGTCATCCTGTCGTCCACTAGGACCCCCAGGTCCCTCTCCCCTACACTGCTCTCTAACAGGTCGTTCCCCAACCTATACTGGAACCTGGGGTTGTTCCTGCCCAGATGCAGGACTCTACACTTTCCCTTGTTATATTTCATCAAGTTACTCCCTGCCCAACTCTCCAGCCTATCCAGGTCTCGCTGGATGGCAGCACAGCCTTCTGGCGTATCAGCCACTCCTCCCAGCTTAGTGTCATCAGCAAACTTGCTGATAGTACACTCAATTCCCTCATCTAAATCATTGATGAATATATTAAATAATACCGGTCCCAGTACTGACCCTTGAGGCACTCCACGAGTTACAGGCCTCCAACTAGACTCAGCCCCATAGACTACAACTCTCTGGCTTCTCTCCTTCAGCCAGTTCGCAGTCCACCTCACTACCTGATCATCCAGTCCACACTTCCTCATTTTAGCCGTGAGGATGCTGTGGGAGACTGTGTCAAATGCTTTCCTGATTTGAATGGAATCAGTCCAGAGCCTGCTCTCTGCTGGCAGCAACACAGCACAGAATGAACAGTGGCATCTGCTCACACGGCAGAAGCATCATCAGGGAAAGCTAGTGCTCTGCTTCTTCAGCACACAAGCAGCTTTGCAACGGGGTCACCATCATTGCAGTCTCTCCTCGGCTTCATACCTAAAAGTCCATTTGAATCCGAATTCTCAGGTGGTGTCGCTCAGCTGCCCAGCAGCACAGTGAGTACAGCACGAACGTTTGGCCTCTGCTCCCACAGCAGAAGAGCCAGGATTGGAAGCTGGTGCTGGACCTGTTCAGCACACAATCCCCTTTACATTGGTGCCTCCATCGTTGCTTTCACTGCTCACTTTCATACAGGAAAAGCATTTGAATGGAATCAGTCCAGAGCCTGCTCTCTGCTGGCAGAAACACAGCACAGAATGAACAGTGGCATCTGCTCACACGGCAGAAGCATCATCAGGGAAAGCTAGTGCTGGGCTTCTTCAGCACACAAGCAGCTTTGCAACGGGGTCACCATCATTGCAGTCTCTCCTCGGTTTCATACCTAAAAGTCCTTTTGAATCCAAATTCTCAGGTGGTGTCTCTCAGCTGCCCAGCAGCACAGTGAGTACAGCACGAACGTTTGGCATCTGCTCCCAGAGCAGAAGAGCAAGGATTGAAATCTGGTGCTGGACCTGTTCAGCACACAATCACCTTTACATTGGTGCCTCCATCGTTGCTTTCACTGCTAACACTCATACAGGAAAAGCATTTGAATGGAATCAGTCCAGAGGCTGCTCCCTTCTTGCAGCAACACAGCACAGAATGAACAGTGGCATCTGCTCACACGGCAGAAGGACCAGCAGGGAAAGCTAGTGCTGGGCTTCTTCAGCACACAAGGAGCTTTGCAACGGGGTCACCATCATTGCAGTCTCTCCTCGGTTTCATACCTAAAAGTCCTTTTGAATCCAAATTCTCAGGTGGTGTCTCTCAGCTGCCCAGCAGCACAGTGAGTACAGCACGAACGTTTGGCATCTGCTCCCGCAGCAGAAGAGCAAGGATTGAAAGCTGGTGTTGGACCTGTTCTGCACACAATCACCTTTACATTGGTGCCTCCATCGTTGCTTTCACTGCTCACTTTCATACAGGAAAAGCATTTGAATGGAATCAGTCCAGAGCCTGCTCTCTGCTGCGCAGGAACACAGTCAGCACAGAATGAACAGTGGCATCTGCTCACACGGCAGAAGGACCAGCAGGGAAAGCTAGTGCTGGGCTTCTTCAGCACACAAGCAGCTTTGCAACGGGGTCACCATCATTGCAGTCTCTCCTCGGTTTCATACCTAAAAGTCCATTTGAATCCAAATTCTCAGGTGGTCTCAGCTGCCCAGCAGCACAGTGAGTACAGCACGAACGTTTGGCATCTGCTCCCAGAGCAGAAGAGCAAGGATTGAAATCTGGTGCTGGACCTGTTCAGCACACAATCACCTTTACATTGGTGCCTCCATCGTTGCTTTCACTGCTAACACTCATACAGGAAAAGCATTTGAATGGAATCAGTCCAGAGGCTGCTCCCTTCTTGCAGCAACACAGCACAGAATGAACAGTGGCATCTGCTCACACGGCAGAAGGACCAGCAGGGAAAGCTAGTGCTGGGCTTCTTCAGCACACAAGGAGCTTTGCAACGGGGTCACCATCATTGCAGTCTCTCCTCGGTTTCATACCTAAAAGTCCATTTGAATCCAAATTCTCAGGTGGTCTCTCTCAGCTGCCCAGCAGCACAGTGAGTACAGCACGAACGTTTGGCATCTGCTCCCACAGCAGAAGAGCAAGGATTGAAAGCTGGTGCTGGACCTGTTCAGCACACAATCACCTTTACATTGGTGCCTCCATCGTTGCTTTCCCTGCTAACACGTTCATACAGGAAAAGCATTTGAATGAAATCAGTCCAGAGCCTGCTCTCTGCTGCGCAGGAACACAGTCAGCACAGAATGAACAGTGGCATCTGCTCACACGGCAGAAGGACCAGCAGGGAAATCTAGTTCTGGGCTTCTTCAGCACACAAGGAGCTTTGCAACGGGGTCACCATCATTGCAGTCTCTCCTCGGGTTCATACCTAAAAGTCCATTTGAATCCAAATTCTCAGGTGGTCTCAGCTGCCCAGCAGCACAGTGAGTACAGACGAACGTTTGGCCTCTGCTCCCACAGCAGAAGAGCCAGGATTGGAAGCTGGTGCTGGACCTGTTCAGCACACAATCCCCTTTACATTGGTGCCTCCATCGTTGCTTTCACTGCTCACTTTCATACAGGAAAAGCATTTGAATGAAATCAGTCCAGAGCCTGCTCTCTGCTGCGCAGCAACACAGTCAGCACAGAATCAACAGTGGCATTTGCTCACACGGCAGAAGGACCAGCAGGGAAAGCTAGTGCTGGGCTTCTTCAGCACACAAGCAGCTTTGCAACGGGGTCACCATCATTGCAGTCTCTCCTCGGGTTCATACCTAAAAGTCCATTTGAATCCAAATTCTCAGGTGGTCTCTCTCAGCTGCCCAGCAGCACAGTGAGTACAGCACGAACGTTTGGCCTCTGCTCCCACAGCAGAAGAGCCAGGATTGGAAGCTGGTGCTGGACCTGTTCAGCACACAATCCCCTTTACATTGGTGCCTCCATCGTTGCTTTCACTGCTAACACTCATACAGGAAAAGCATTTGAATAGAATCAGTTCAGAGCCTGCTCACTGCTGGCAGCAACACAGCACAGAATGAACAGTGGCATCCGCTCACACGGCAGAAGGACCAGCAGGGAAAGCTAGTGCTGTGTCTCTTCAGCACACAAGCAGCTTTGCAACGGGGTCACCATCATTGCAGTCTCTCCTCGGTTTCATACCTAAAAGTCCATTTGAATCCAAATTCTCAGGTGGTCTCTCTCAGCTGCCCAGCAGCACAGTGAGTACAGCACGAACGTTTGGCATCTGCTCCCACATCAGAAGAGCAAGGATTGAAAGCTGGTTCTGGACCTGTTCAGCACACAATCCCCTTTACATTGGTGCCTCCATCGTTGCTTTCACTGCTCACTTTCATACAGGAAAAGCATTTGAATAGAATCAGTCCAGAGCCTGCTCTCTGCTGCGCAGCAACACAGTCAGCACAGAATGAACAGTGGCATCTGCTCACACGGCAGAAGGAGCAGCAGGGAAAGCTAGTGCTCTGCTTCTTCAGCACACAAGCAGCTTTGCAACGGGGTTACCATCATTGCAGTCTCTCCTCGGCTTCATACCTAAAAGTCCATTTGAATCCGAATTCTCATCCGGTGTCGCTCAGCTGCCCAGCAGCACAGTTAGTACAGCACGAACGTTTGGCCTCTGCTCCCACAGCAGAAGAGCCAGGATTGAAAGCTGGTGCTGGACCTGTTCAGGACACAATCCCCTTTACATTGGTGCCTCCATCGTTGCTTTCACTGCTAACACTCATACAGGAAAAGCATTTGAATAGAATCAGTCCAGAGCCTGCTCCCTGCTGGCAGCAACACAGCACAGAATGAACAGTGGCATCTGCTCACACGGCAGAAGGACCAGCAGGGAAAGCTAGTCCTGTGTCTCTTCAGCACACAAGCAGCTTTGCAACGGGGTCACCATCATTGCAGTCTCTCCTCGGTTTCCTACCTAAAAGTCCATTTGAATCCAAATTCTCAGGTGGTCTCTCTCAGCTGCCCAGCAGCACAGTGAGAACAGCACGAACGTTTGGCATCTGCTCCCACAGCAGAAGAGCCAGGATTGAAAGCTGGTGCTGGACCTGTTCAGCACACAATCCCCTTTTCATTGGTGCCTCCATCGTTGCTTTCACTGCTCACTTTCATACAGGAAAAGCATTTGAATAGAATCAGTCCAGAGCCTGCTCTCTGCTGCGCAGCAACACAGTCAGCACAGAATGAACAGTGGATTCTGCTCTCACAGCAGAAGGACCAGCAGGGAAAGATAGTGCTGGGCTTCTTCAGCACACAAGCAGCTTTGCAACGGGGTCACCATCATTGCAGTCTCTCCTCGGTTTCCTACCTAAAAGTCCATTTGAATCCAAATTCTCAGGTGGTGTCTCTCAGCTGCCCAGCAGCACAGTTAGTACAGCACGAACGTTTGGCATCTGCTCCCACAGCAGAAGAGCCAGGATTGAAAGCTGGTGCTGGACCTGTTCAGCACACAATCACCTTTACATTGGTGCCTCCATCGTTGCTTTCACTGCTCACTTTCATACAGGAAAAGCATTTGAATGGAATCAGTCCAGAACCTGCTCTCTGCTGCGCAGGAACACAGTCAGCACAGAATGAACAGTAGCATCTGCTCACACGGCAGAAGGAGCAGCAGGGAAAGCTAGTGCTCTGCTTCTCCAGCGCACAAGCAGCTTTGCAACGGGGTCGCCATCATTGCAGTCTCTCCTCGGTTTCATACCTAAAAGTCCTTTTGAATCCAAATTCTCAGGTGGTCTCTCTCAGCAGCCCAGCAGCACAGTGAGAACAGCACGAACGTTTGGCATCTGCTCCCACAGCAGAAGAGCCAGGATTGAAAGCTGGTGCTGGACCTGTTCAGCACACAATCACCTTTACATTGGTGCCTACATCGTTGCTTTCACTGCTAACACTCATACAGGAAAAGCTTTTGAATAGAATCAGTCCAGAGCCTGCTCCCTAATGGCAGCAACACAGCACAGAATGAACAGTGGCATCTGCTCACACGGCAGAAGGACCAGCAGGGAAAGCTAGTGCTCTGCTTCTTCAGCACACAAGCAGCTTTGCAACGGGGTCACCATCATTGCAGTCTCTCCTCGGTTTCCTACCTAAAAGTCCATTTGAATCCAAATTCTCAGGTGGTGTCTCTCAGCTGCCCAGCAGCACAGTTAGTACAGCACGAACGTTTGGCCTCTGCCCCCACAGCAGAAGAGCCAGGATCGAAAGCTGGTGCTGGACGTGTTCAGCACACAATCCCCTTTACATTGGTGCCTCCATCGTTGCTTTCACTGCTCACTTTCATACAGGAAAAGCATTTGAATGGAATCAGTCCAGAGACTGCTCTCTGCTGCGCAGCAACACAGCACAGAATGAACAGTGGCATCTGCTCACACGGCAGAAGGAGCAGCAGGGAAAGCTAGTGCTCTGCTTCTTCAGCACACAAGCAGCTTTGCAACGGGGTCACCATCATTGCAGTCTCTCCTCGGTTTCCTACCTAAAAGTCCATTTGAATCCAAATTCTCAGGTGGTCTCAGCTGCCCAGTAGCACAGTGAGTACAGCACGAACTTTTGGCATCTGCTCCCACAGCAGAAGAGCCAGGATTGAAAGCTGGTGCTGGACCTGTTCAGCACACAATCACCTTTACATTGGTGCCTCCATCGTTGCTTTCACTGCTCACTTTCATACAGGAAAAGCATTTGAATAGAATCAGTCCAGAGCCTGCTCCCTGCTGCCAGCAACAGGATTCTCAGGTGGTGTCGCTCAGGTGACCAGCAGCACAGTTATTACAGCACGAACGTTTGGCCTCTGCTCCCACAGCAGAAGAGCCAGGATTGAAAGCTGGTGCTGGACCTGTTCAGCACACAATCCCCTTTACATTGGTGCTTCCATCGTTGCTTTCACTGCTCACTTTCATACAGGAAAAGCATTTGAATGGAATCAGTCCAGAGCCTGCTCTCTGCTGCGCAGGAACACAGTCAGCACAGAATGAACAGTGGCATCTGCTCACACGGCAGAAGGAGCAGCAGGGAAAGCTAGTGCTCTGCTTCTCCAGCGCACAAGCAGCTTTGCAACGGGGTCACCATCATTGCAGTCTCTCCTCGGTTTCATACCTAAAAGTCCATTTGAATCCAAATTCTCAGGTGGTCTCTCTCAGCTGCCCAGCTGCACAGTGAGTACAGCACGAACGTTTGGCCTCTGCTCCCACAGCAGAAGAGCCAGGATTGAAAGCTGGTGCTGGACCTGTTCAGCACACAATCCCCTTTACATTGGTGCCTCCATCGTTGCTTTCACTGCTCACTTTCATACAGGAAAAGCATTTGAATGGAATCAGTCCAGAGCCTGCTCTCTGCTGCGCAGGAACACAGTCAGCACAGAATGAACAGTGGCATCTGCTCACACGGCAGAAGGAGCAGCAGGGAAAGCTAGTGCTCTGCTTCTCCAGCGCACAAGCAGCTTTGCAACGGGGTCACCATCATTGCAGTCTCTCCTCGGTTTCCTACCTAAAAGTCCATTTGAATCCAAATTCTCAGGTGGTCTCTCTCAGCTGCCCAGCAGCACAGTGAGAACAGCACGAACGTTTGGCGTCTGCTCCCACAGCAGAAGAGCCAGGATTGAAAGCTGGTGCTGGACCTGTTCAGCACACAATCCCCTTTACATTGGTGCCTCCATCGTTGCTTTCACTGCTCACTTTCATACAGGAAAAGCATTTGAATAGAATCAGTCCAGAGCCTGCTCTCTGCTGCGCAGCAACACAGTCAGCACAGAATGAACAGTGGATTCTGCTCGCACAGCAGAAGGACCAGCAGGGAAAGCTAGTGCTGGGCTTCTTCAGCACACAAGCAGCTTTGCAACGGGGTTACCATCATAGCAGTCTCTCCTCGGTTTCCTACCTAAAAGTCCATTTGAATCCAAATTCTCAGGTGGTGTCTCTCAGCTGCCCAGCAGCACAGTGAGTACAGCACGAACGTTTGGCCTCTGCTCCCACAGCAGAAGAGCCAGGATTGAAAGCTGGTGCTGGACCTGTTCAGCACACAATCCCCTTTACATTGGTGCCTCCATCGTTGCTTTCACTGCTCACTTTCATACAGGAAAAGCATTTGAATAGAATCAGTCCAGAGCCTGCTCCCTGCTGGCAGCAACACAGCACAGAATGAACATGGCATCTGCTCACATGGCAGAAGGACCAGCAGGGAAAGCTCGGGCTGTGTCTCTTCAGCACACAAGCAGCTTTGCAACGGGGTCACCATCATTGCAGTCTCTCCTCGGTTTCCTACCTAAAAGTCCAATTGAATCCAAATTCTCAGGTGGTGTCTCTCAGCTGCCCAGCAGCACAGTTAGTACAGCACGAACGTTTGGCCTCTGCTCCCACAGCAGAAGAGCCAGGATTGAAAGCTGGTGCTGGACCTGTTCAGCACACAATCCCCTTTACATTGGTGCCTCCATCGTTGCTTTCACTGCTCACTTTCATACAGGAAAAGCATTTGAATGGAATCAGTCCAGAGCCTGCTCTCTGCTGCGCAGCAACACAGTCAGCACAGAATGAACAGTGGCATCTGCTCACACGGCAGAAGGAGCAGCAGGGAAAGCTAGTGCTGTGTCTCTTCAGCACACAAGCAGCTTTGCAACGGGGTCACCATCATTGCAGTCTCTCCTCGGTTTCATACCTAAAAGTCCATTTGAATCCAAATTCTCAGGTGGTGTCTCTCAGCTGCCCAGCAGCACAGTTAGTACAGCACGAAGGTTTGGCCTCTGCTCCCACAGCAGAAGAGCCAGGATTGAAAGCTGGTGCTGGACCTGTTCAGCACACAATCCCCTTTACATTGGTGCATCCATCGTTGCTTTCACTGCTCACTTTCATACAGGAAAAGCATTTGAATTGAATCCGTCCAGAGCCTGCTCCCTGCTTGCAGCAACACAGCACAGAATGAACAGTGGCATCTGCTCACACGGCAGAAGGACCAGCAGGGAAAGCTAGTGCTCTGCTTCTTCAGCACACAAGCAGCTTTGCAACGGGGTCACCATCATTGCAGTCTCTCCTCGGCTTCATACCTAAAAGTCCATTTGAATCCGAATTCTCATCTGGTGTCGCTCAGCTGCCCAGCAGCACAGTTAGTACAGCACGAACGTTTGGCCTCTGCTCCCACAGCAGAAGAGCCAGGATTGAAAGCTGGTGCTGGACCTGTTCAGCACACAATCCCCTTTACATTGGTGCCTCCATCGTTGCTTTCACTGCTCACTTTCATACAGGAAAAGCATTTGAATAGAATCAGTCCACAGCCTGCTCCCTGCTGCGCAGCAACACAGTCAGCTCAGAATGAACAGTGGCATCTGCTCACACGGCAGAAGGACCAGCAGGGAAAGCTAGTGCTCTGCTTCTTCAGCACACAAGCAGCTTTGCAACGGGGTCACCATCATTGCAGTCTCTCCTCGGGTTCATACCTAAAAGTCCATTTGAGTCCAAACTCTCAGGTGGTCTCAGGTGCCCAGCAGCACAGTGAGTACAGCACGAACTTTTGGCATCTGCTCCCACAGCAGAAGAGCAAGGATTGAAAGCTGGTGCTGGACCTGTTCAGCACACAATCACTATTACATTGGTGCCTCCATCGTTGCTTTCACTGCTAACACTCATACAGGAAAAGCATTTGAATGGAATCAGTCCAGAGGCTGCTCTCTGCTGCGCAGCAACACAGTCAGCACAGAATGAACTGTGGCATCTGCTCACACGGCAGAAGGACCAGCAGGGAAAGCTAGTGCTGTGTCTCTTCAGCACACAAGCAGCTTTGCAACGGGGTCACCATCATTGCAGTCTCTCCTCGGTTTCCTACCTAAAAGTCCATTTGAATCCAAATTCTCAGGTGGTGTCTCTCAGCTGCCCAGCAGCACAGTTAGTACAGCACGAACGTTTGGCCTCTGCTCCCACAGCAGAAGAGCCAGGATTGAAAGCTGGTGCTGGACCTGTTCAGCACAAAATCCCCTTTACATTGGTGCATCCATCGTTGCTTTCACTGCTCACTTTCATACAGGAAAAGCATTTGAATGGAATCAGTCCAGAGCCTGCTCTCTGCTGCGCAGCAACACAGTCAGCACAGAATGAACAGTGGCATCTGCTCACACGGCAGAAGGAGCAGCAGGGAAAGCTAGTGCTCTGCTTCTCCAGCGCACAAGCAGCTTTGCAACGGGGTCACTATCATTGCAGTCTCTCCTCGGTTTCATACCTAAAAGTCCATTTGAATCCAAATTCTCAGGTGGTCTCTCTCAGCTGCCCAGCAGCACAGTGAGAACAGCACGAACATTTGGCATCTGCTCCCACAGCAGAAGAGCCAGGATTGAAAGCTGGTGCTGGACCTGTTCAGCACACAATCCCCTTTATACTGGTGCCTCCATCGTTGCTTTCACTGCTCACTTTCATACAGGAAAAGCATTTGAATAGAATCAGTCCAGAGCCTGCTCTCTGCTGCGCAGCAACACACTCAGCACAGAATGAACAGTGGATTCTGCTCTCACAGCAGAAGGACCAGCAGGGAAAGCTAGTGCTGGGCTTCTTCAGCACACAAGCAGCTTTGCAACGGGGTTACCATCATTGCAGTCTCTCCTCGGTTTCATACCTAAAAGTCCATTTGAATCCAAATTCTCAGGTGGTGTCTCTCAGCTGCCCAGCAGCACACTTAGTACAGCACGAACGTTTGGCCTCTGCTCCCACAGCAGAAGAGCCAGGATTGAAAGCTGGTGCTGGACCTGTTCAGCACACAATCACCTTTACATTGGTGCCTCCATCGTTGCTTTCACTGCTCACTTTCATACAGGAAAAGCATTTGAATGGAATCAGTCCAGAGCCTGCTCCCTGCTGGCAGCAACACAGCACAGAATGAACAGTGGCATCTGCTCACACGGCAGAAGGAGCAGCAGGGAAAGCTAGTGCTGTGTCTCTTCAGCACACAAGCAGCTTTGCAACAGGGTCACCATCATTGCAGTCTCTCCTCGGTTTCCTACCTAAAAGTCCAATTGAATCCAAATTCTCAGGTGGTGTCTCTCAGCTGCCCAGCAGCACAGTTAGTACAGCACGAACGTTTGGCCTCTGCTCCCACAGCAGAAGAGCCAGGATTGAAAGCTGGGGCTGGACCTGTTCAGCACACAATCACTTTTACATTGGTGCATTCATCCTTGCTTTCAGTGCTCACTTTCATACAGGAAAAGCATTTGAATGGAATCAGTCCAGAGCCTGCTCTCTGCTGCGCAGCAACACAGTCAGCACAGAATGAACAGTGGCATCTGCTCACACGGCAGAAGGAGCAGCAGGGAAAGCTAGTGCTGTGTCTCTTCAGCACACAAGCAGCTTTGCAACGGGGTCACCATCATTGCAGTCTCTCCTCGGTTTCATACCTAAAAGTCCATTTGAATCCAAATTCTCAGGTGGTGTCTCTCAGCTGCCCAGCAGCACAGTTAGTACAGCACGAACGTTTGGCCTCTGCTCCCACAGCAGAAGAGCCAGGATTGAAAGCTGGTGCTGGACCTGTTCAGCACACAATCACCTTTACATTGGTGCCTCCATCGTTGCTTTCACTGCTCACATTCATACAGGAAAAGCATTTGAATAGAATCAGTCCAGAGCCTGCTCCCTGCTGCGCAGCAACACAGTCAGCTCAGAATGAACAGTGGCATCTGCTCACACGGCAGAAGGACCAGCAGGGAAAGCTAGTGCTCTGCTTCTTCAGCACACAAGCAGCTTTGCAACGGGGTCACCATCATTGCAGTCTCTCCTCGGTTTCCTACCTAAAAGTCCATTTGAGTCCAAACTCTCAGGTGGTCTCAGGTGCCCAGCAGCACAGTGAGTACAGCACGAACTTTTGGCATCTGCTCCCACAGCAGAAGAGCAAGGATTGAAAGCTGGTGCTGGACCTGTTCAGCACACAATCACCTTTACATTGGTGCCTCCATCGTTGCTTTCACTGCTAACACTCATACAGGAAAAGCATTTGAATGGAATCAGTCCAGAGGCTGCTCTCTGCTGCGCAGCAACACAGTCAGCACAGAATGAACTGTGGCATCTGCTCACACGGCAGAAGGACCAGCAGGGAAAGCTAGTGCTGTGTCTCTTCAGCACACAAGCAGCTTTGCAACGGGGTCACCATCATTGCAGTCTCTCCTCGGTTTCCTACCTAAAAGTCCATTTGAATCCAAATTCTCAGGTGGTGTCTCTCAGCTGTCCAGCAGCACAGTTAGTACAGCACGAAGGTTTGGCCTCTGCTCCCACAGCAGAAGAGCCAGGATTGAAAGCTGGTGCTGGACCTGTTCAGCACAAAATCCCCTTTACATTGGTGCATCCATCGTTGCTTTCACTGCTCACTTTCATACAGGAAAAGCATTTGAATAGAATCAGTCCAGAGCCTGTTCTCTGCTGCGCAGCAACACTGTCAGCACAGAATGAACAGTGGCATCTGCTCGCACAGCAGAAGGACCAGCAGGGAAAGCTAGTGCTCTGCTTCTTCAGCACACAAGCAGCTTTGCAACGGGGTCACCATCATTGCAGTCTCTCCTCGGTTTCATACCTAAAAGTCCATTTGAATCCAAATTCTCAGGTGGTCTCCCTCAGCTGCCCAGTAGCACAGTGAGAACAGCACGAACCTTTGGCATCTGCTCCCACAGCAGAAGAGCCAGGATTGAAAGCTGGTGCTGGACCTGTTCAGCACACAATCCCCTTTACATTGGTGCCTGCATCGTTGCTTTCAGTGCTCACTTTCATACAGGAAAAGCATTTGAATAGAATCAGTCCACAGCCTGCTCTCTGCTGCGCAGAAACACAGTCAGCACAAATGAACAGTGGATTCTGCTCGCACAGCAGAAGGACCAGCAGGGAAAGCTAGTGCTGTGTCTCTTCAGCACACAAGCAGCTTTGCAACGGGGTCACCATCATTGCAGTCTCTCCTCGGTTTCCTACCTAAAAGTCCATTTGAATCCAAATTCTCAGGTGGCCTCTCTCAGGTGCCCAGCAGCACAGTGAGTACAGCACGAACGTTTGGCCTCTGCTCCCACAGCAGAAGAGCCAGGATTGAAAGCTGGTGCTGGACCTGTTCAGCACACAATCCCCTTTACATTGGTGCCTCCATCGTTGCTTTCACTGCTAACACTCATACCGGAAAAGCATTTGAATAGAATCAGTCCAGAGCCTGCTCTCTGCTGCGCAGCAACACAGTCAGGTCAGAATGAACAGTGGCATCTGCTCACACGGCAGAAGGACCAGCAGGGAAAGCTCGGGCTGTGTCTCTTCAGCACACAAGCAGCTTTGCAGCGGGGTCACCATCATTGCAGTCTCTCCTCGGTTTCATTCCTAAAAGTCCATTTGAATCCAAATTCTCAGGTGGTGTCTCTCAGCTGCTCAGCAGCACAGTGAGTACAGCACGAACGTTTGGCCTCTGCTCCCACAGCAGAAGAGCCAGGATTGAAAGCTGGTGCTGGATCTGTTCAGCACACAATCCCCTTTACATTGGTGCCTCCATCGTTGCTTTCACTGCTAACACTCATACAGGAAAAGCATTTGAATAGAATCAGTCCAGAGGCTGCTCTCTGCTGCGCAGCAACACAGTCAGCACAGAATGAACAGTGGCATCTGCTCACACGGCAGAAGGACCAGCAGGGAAAGCTAGTGCTCTGCTTCTTCAGCACACAAGCAGCTTTGCAACGGGGTCACCATCATTGCAGTCTCTCCTCGGTTTCCTACCTAAAAGTCCATTTGAATCCAAATTCTCAGGTGGTCTCAGCTGCCCAGCAGCACAGTGAGTACAGCACGAACGTTTGGCATCTGCTCCCACAGCAGAAGAGCAAGGATTGAAAGCTGGTGCTGGACCTGTTCAGCACACAATCGCCTTTACATTGGTGCCTCCATCGTTGCTTTCACTGCTAACACTCATACAGGAAAAGCATTTGAATAGAATCAGTCCAGAGCCTGCTCTCTGCTGCGCAGCAACACAGTCAGCTCAGAATGAACAGTGGCATCTGCTCACATGGCAGAAGGACCAGCAGGGAAAGCTAGTGCTCTGCTTCTTCAGCACACAAGCAGCTTTGCAACGGGGTCACCATCATTGCAGTCTCTCCTCGGTTTCATACCTAAAAGTCCATTTGAATCCAAATTCTCAGGTGGTGTCTCTCAGCTGCCCAGCAGCACAGTGAGTACAGCACGAACGTTTGGCATCTGCTCCCACATCAGAAGAGCAAGGATTGAAAGCTGGTGCTGGACCTGTTCAGCACACAATCCCCTTTACATTGGTGCCTCCATCGTTGCTTTCACTGCTAACACTCATACAGGAAAAGCATTTGAATAGAATCAGTCCAGAGGCTGCTCTCTGCTGCGCAGCAACACAGTCAGCACAGAATGAACAGTGGCATCTGGTCACACGGCAGAAGGACCAGCAGGGAAAGCTAGTGCTGTGTCTCTTCAAGACACAAGCAGCTTTGCAACGGGGTCACCATCATTGCAGTCTCTCCTCGGATTCCTACCTAAAATTCCATTCGAATCCAAATTCTCAGGTGGTGTCTCTCAGCTGCCCAGCAGCACAGTTAGTACAGCACGAACGTTTGGCCTCTGCTCCCACAGCAGAAGAGCCAGGATTGAAAGCTGGTGCTGGACCTGTTCAGCACACAATCCCCTTTACATTGGTGCCTCCATCGTTGCTTTCACTGCTCACTTTCATACAGGAAAAGCATTTGAATGGAATCAGTCCAGAGCCTGCTCTCTGCTGCGCAGCAACACAGTCAGCACAGAATGAACAGTGGCATCTGCTCACACGGCAGAAGGAGCAGCAGGGAAAGCTAGTGCTCTGCTCCTCCAGCGCACAAGCAGCTTTGCAACGGGGTCACCATCATTGCAGTCTCTCCTCGGTTTCATACCTAAAAGTCCATTTGAATCCAAATTCTCAGGTGGTCTCTCTCAGCTGCCCAGCAGCACAGTGCGTACAGCACGAACGTTTGGCATCTGCTCCCACAGCAGAAGAGCCAGGATTGAAAGCTGGTGCTGGACCTGTTCAGCACACAATCACCTTTACATTGGTGCCTCCATCGTTGCTTTCACTGCTAACACTCATACAGGAAAAGCATTTGAATAGAATCCGTCCAGAGCCTGTTCCCTGCTGGCAGCAACACAGCACAGAATGAACAGTGGCATCTGCTCACACGGCAGAAGGACCAGCAGGGAAAGCTTGTGCTGTGTCTCTTCAGCACACAAGCAGCTTTGCAATGGTGTCACCATCATTGCAGTCTCTCCACAGTTTCATACCTAGAAGTCCATTTGAGTATAAATTCTCAGGTGGTGTCTCTCAGCTGCCCAGCAGCACAGTTAGTACAGCACGAACGTTTGGCCTCTGCTCCCACAGCAGAAGAGCCAGGATTGAAAGCTGGTGCTGGACCTGTTCAGCACACAATCACCTTGACATTGGTGCCTCCATCGTTGATTTCACTGCTCACTTTCACACAGGAAAACCATTTCAATGGAATCAGTCCAGAGGCTGCTCTCTGCTGCGCAGCAACCCAGTCAGCACAGAATGAACAGTGGCATCTGCTCACACGGCAGAAGGACCAGCAGGGAAAGCTAGTGCTGGGCTTCTTCAGCCCACAAGCAGCTTTGCAACGGGGTCACCATCATTGCAGTCTCTCCTCGGTTTCATACCTAAAAGTCCATTTGAATCCAAATTCTCAGGTGGTCTCTCTCAGCTGCCCAGCAGCACAGTTAGTACAGCACGAACGTTTGGCCTCTGCTCCCACAGCAGAAGAGCCAGGATTGAAAGCTGGTGCTGGACCTGTTCAGCACACAATCCCCTTTACATTGGTGCCTCCATCGTTGCTTTCACTGCTCACTTTCATACAGGAAAAGCATTTGAATGGAATCAGTCCAGAGGCTGCTCTCTGCTGCGCAGCAACACAGTCAGCACAGAATGAACAGTGGCATCTGCTCACACGGCAGAAGGAGCAGCAGGGAAAGCTAGTGCTCTGCTTCTTCAGCACACAAGCAGCTTTGCAACGGTGTCACCATCATTGCAGTCTCTCCTCGGTTTCCTACCTAAAAGTCCATTTGAATCCAAATTCTCAGGTGGTGTCTCTCAGCTGCCCAGCAGCACAGTGAGTACAGCACGAACGTTTGGCATCTGCTCCCACAGCAGAAGAGCCAGGATTGAAAGCTGGTGCTGGACCTGTTCAGCACACAATCCCCTTTACATTGGTGCCTCCATCGTTGCTTTCACTGCTCACTTTCATACAGGAAAAGCATTTGAATGGAATCAGTCCAGAGCCTGCTCCCTGCTGGCAGCAACACAGCACAGAATGAACAGTGGCATCTGCTCACACGGCAGAAGGACCAGCAGGGAAAAATAGGGCTGGGCTTCTTCAGCACACAAGCAGCTTTGCAACGGGGTCACCATCATTGCAGTCTCTCCTCAGTTTCATACCTAAAAGTCCATTTGAATCCAAATTCTTAGGTGGTCTCAGCTGCCCAGCAGCACAGTGAGTACAGCACGAACGTTTGGCATCTGCTCCCACAGCAGAAGAGCCAGGATTGAAAGCTGGTGCTGGACCTGGTCAGCACACAATCCCCTTTACATTGGTGCCTCCATCGTTGCTTTCACTGCTAACACTCATACAGGAAAAGCATTTGAATAGAATCAGTCCAGAGCCTGCTCCCTGCTGGCAGCAACACAGCACAGAATGAACAGTGGCATCTGCTCACACGGCAGAAGGAGCAGCAGGGAAAGCTAGTGCTGTGTCTCTTCAGCACACAAGCAGCTTTGCAACGGGGTCACCATCATTGCAGTCTCTCCTCGGCTTCATACCTAAAAGTCCATTTGAATCCGAATTCTCAGGTGGTGTCGCTCAGCTGCCCAGCAGCACAGTGAGTACAGCACGAACGTTTGGCCTCTGCTCCCACAGCAGAAGAGCCAGGATTGAAAGCTGGTGCTGGACCTGTTCAGCACACAATCCCCTTTACATTGGTGCCTCCATCGTTGCTTTCACTGCTCACTTTCATACAGGAAAAGCATTTGAATGGAATCAGTCCAGAGCCTGCTCTCTGCTGCGCAGGAACACAGTCAGCACAGAATGAACAGCGGCATCTGCTCACACGGCAGAAGGAGCAGCAGGGAAAGCTTGTGCTCTGCTTCTTCAGCACACAAGCAGCTTTGCAACGGGGTCACCATCATTGCAGTCTCTCCTCGGTTTCATACCTAAAAGTCCATTTGAATCCAAATTCTCAGATGGTCTCTCTCCGCTGCCAAGCAGCACAGTGAGTACAGCACGAACGTTTGGCATCTGCTCCCACAGCAGAAGAGCCAGGATTGAAAGCTGGTTCTGGACCTGTTCAGCACACAATCACCTTTACATTGGTGCATCCATCGTTGCTTTCACTGCTCACTTTCATACAGGAAAAGCATTAGAATGGAATCAGTCCAGAGCCTGCACTCTGCTGCGCAGCAACACAGCACAGAATGAACAGTGGCATCTGCTCACACAGCAGAAGGAGCAGCAGGGAAAGCTAGTGCTGTGTCTCTTCAGCACACAAGCAGCTTTGCAACGGGGTCACCATCATTGCAGTCTCTCCTCGGTTTCCTACCTAAAAGTCCATTTGAATCCAAATTCTCAGGTGGTTTCTCTCAGCTGCCCAGCAGCACAGAGAGTACAGCACGAACGTTTGGCCTCTGCTCCCACAGCAGAAGAGCCAGGATTGAAAGCTGGTGCTGGACCTGTTCAGCACACACTCCCCTTTACATTGGTGCCTCCATCGTTGCTTTCACTGCTAACACTCATACAGGAAAAGCATTTGAATAGAATCAGTCCAGAGCATGCTCCCTGCAGGCAGCAACACAGGAAAGAATGAACAGTGGCATCTGCTCACACGGCAGAAGGAGCAGCAGGGAAAGCTAGTGCTCTGCTTCTTCAGCGCACAAGCAGCTTTGCAACGGGGTCACCATCATTGAAGTCTCTCCTCGGTTTCATACCTAAAAGTCCATTTGAATCCAAATTCTCAGGTGGTCTCTCTCAGCTGCCCAGCAGCACAGTGAGTACAGCACGAACGTTTGGCATCTGCTCCCACAGCAGAAGAGCAAGGATTGAAAGCTGGTGCTGGACCTGTTCAGCACACAATCCCCTTTACATTGGTGCCTCCATCGTTGCTTTCACTGCTCACTTTCATACAGGAAAAGCATTTGAATAGAATCAGTCCAGAGCCCGATCCATGCTGTCAGCAACACAGGACAGAATGAACAGTGGCATCTGCTCACACGGCAGAAGGACCAGCAGGGAAAGCTTGTGCTGTGTCTCTTCAGCACACAAGCAGCTTTGCAACGGGGTCACCATCATTGCAGTCTCTCCTCGGTTTCATACCTAAAAGTCCATTTGAATCCAAATTCTCAGGTGGTGTCTCTCAGCTGCCCAGCAGCACAGTGAGTACAGCACGAACGTTTGGCCTCTGCTCCCACAGCAGAAGAGCCAGGATTGAAAGCTGGTGCTGGACCTGTTCAGCACACAATCCCCTTTACATTGGTGCCTCCATCGTTGCTTTCACTGCTCACTTTCATACAGGAAAAGCATTTGAATGGAATCAGTCCAGAGCCTGCTCTCTGCTGCGCAGGAACATAGTCAGCACAGAATGAACAGTGGCATCTGCTCACACGGCAGAAGGAGCAGCAGGGAAAGCTAGTGCTCTGCTTCTTCAGCACACAAGCAGCTTTGCAACGGGGTCACCATCATTGAAGACTCTCCTCGGGTTCATACATAAAAGTCCATTTGAGTCCAAACTCTCAGGTGGTCTCAGGTGCCCAGCAGCACAGTGAGTACAGCACGAACGTTTGGCATCTGCTCCCACAGCAGAAGAGCCAGGATTGAAAGCTGGTGCTTGACCTGTTCAGCACACAATCCCCTTTACATTGGTGCCTCCATCGTTGCTTTCACTGCTAACACTCATACAGGAAAAGCATTTGAATGGAATCAGTCCAGAGACTGCTCTCTGCTGCGCAGCAACACAGTCAGCACAGAATGAACAGTGGCATCTGCTCACACGGCAGAAGGAGCAGCAGGGAAAGCCAGTGCTCTGCTTTTTCAGCACACAAGCAGCTTTGCAACGGGGTCACCATCATTGCAGTCTCTCCTCGGTTTCATACCTAAAAGTCCATTTGAATCCAAATTCTCAGGTGGTGTCTCTCAGCTGCCCAGCAGCACAGTTAGTACAGCACGAACGTTTGGCCTCTGCCCCCACAGCAGAAGAGCCAGGATTGAAACCTGGGGCTGGACCTGTTCAGCACACAATCACCTTTACATTGGTGCCTCCATCGTTGCTTTCACTGCTAACACTCATACAGGAAAAGCATTTGAATAGAATCAGTCCAGAGCCTGCTCCCTGCTGGCAGCAACACAGCACAGAATGAACAGTGGCATCTGCTCACACGGCAGAAGGAGCAGCAGGGAAAGCTAGTGCTGTGTCTCTTCAGCACACAAGCAGCTTTGCAACGGGGTCACCATCATTGCAGTCTCTCCTCGGCTTCATACCTAAAAGTCCATTTGAATCCGAATTCTCAGGTGGTGTCGCTCAGCTGCCCAGCAGCACAGTGAGTACAGCACGAACGTTTGGCCTCTGCTCCCACAGCAGAAGAGCCAGGATTGAAAGCTGGTGCTGGACCTGTTCAGCACACAATCCCCTTTACATTGGTGCCTCCATCGTTGCTTTCACTGCTCACTTTCATACAGGAAAAGCATTTGAATGGAATCAGTCCAGAGCCTGCTCTCTGCTGCGCAGGAACACAGTCAGCACAGAATGAACAGCGGCATCTGCTCACACGGCAGAAGGAGCAGCAGGGAAAGCTTGTGCTCTGCTTCTTCAGCACACAAGCAGCTTTGCAACGGGGTCACCATCATTGCAGTCTCTCCTCGGTTTCATACCTAAAAGTCCATTTGAATCCAAATTCTCAGATGGTCTCTCTCCGCTGCCAAGCAGCACAGTGAGTACAGCACGAACGTTTGGCATCTGCTCCCACAGCAGAAGAGCCAGGATTGAAAGCTGGTTCTGGACCTGTTCAGCACACAATCACCTTTACATTGGTGCATCCATCGTTGCTTTCACTGCTCACTTTCATACAGGAAAAGCATTAGAATGGAATCAGTCCAGAGCCTGCACTCTGCTGCGCAGCAACACAGCACAGAATGAACAGTGGCATCTGCTCACACAGCAGAAGGAGCAGCAGGGAAAGCTAGTGCTGTGTCTCTTCAGCACACAAGCAGCTTTGCAACGGGGTCACCATCATTGCAGTCTCTCCTCGGTTTCCTACCTAAAAGTCCATTTGAATCCAAATTCTCAGGTGGTTTCTCTCAGCTGCCCAGCAGCACAGAGAGTACAGCACGAACGTTTGGCCTCTGCTCCCACAGCAGAAGAGCCAGGATTGAAAGCTGGTGCTGGACCTGTTCAGCACACACTCCCCTTTACATTGGTGCCTCCATCGTTGCTTTCACTGCTAACACTCATACAGGAAAAGCATTTGAATAGAATCAGTCCAGAGCATGCTCCCTGCAGGCAGCAACACAGGAAAGAATGAACAGTGGCATCTGCTCACACGGCAGAAGGAGCAGCAGGGAAAGCTAGTGCTCTGCTTCTTCAGCGCACAAGCAGCTTTGCAACGGGGTCACCATCATTGAAGTCTCTCCTCGGTTTCATACCTAAAAGTCCATTTGAATCCAAATTCTCAGGTGGTCTCTCTCAGCTGCCCAGCAGCACAGTGAGTACAGCACGAACGTTTGGCATCTGCTCCCACAGCAGAAGAGCAAGGATTGAAAGCTGGTGCTGGACCTGTTCAGCACACAATCCCCTTTACATTGGTGCCTCCATCGTTGCTTTCACTGCTCACTTTCATACAGGAAAAGCATTTGAATAGAATCAGTCCAGAGCCCGATCCATGCTGTCAGCAACACAGGACAGAATGAACAGTGGCATCTGCTCACACGGCAGAAGGACCAGCAGGGAAAGCTTGTGCTGTGTCTCTTCAGCACACAAGCAGCTTTGCAACGGGGTCACCATCATTGCAGTCTCTCCTCGGTTTCATACCTAAAAGTCCATTTGAATCCAAATTCTCAGGTGGTGTCTCTCAGCTGCCCAGCAGCACAGTGAGTACAGCACGAACGTTTGGCCTCTGCTCCCACAGCAGAAGAGCCAGGATTGAAAGCTGGTGCTGGACCTGTTCAGCACACAATCCCCTTTACATTGGTGCCTCCATCGTTGCTTTCACTGCTCACTTTCATACAGGAAAAGCATTTGAATGGAATCAGTCCAGAGCCTGCTCTCTGCTGCGCAGGAACATAGTCAGCACAGAATGAACAGTGGCATCTGCTCACACGGCAGAAGGAGCAGCAGGGAAAGCTAGTGCTCTGCTTCTTCAGCACACAAGCAGCTTTGCAACGGGGTCACCATCATTGAAGACTCTCCTCGGGTTCATACATAAAAGTCCATTTGAGTCCAAACTCTCAGGTGGTCTCAGGTGCCCAGCAGCACAGTGAGTACAGCACGAACGTTTGGCATCTGCTCCCACAGCAGAAGAGCCAGGATTGAAAGCTGGTGCTTGACCTGTTCAGCACACAATCCCCTTTACATTGGTGCCTCCATCGTTGCTTTCACTGCTAACACTCATACAGGAAAAGCATTTGAATGGAATCAGTCCAGAGACTGCTCTCTGCTGCGCAGCAACACAGTCAGCACAGAATGAACAGTGGCATCTGCTCACACGGCAGAAGGAGCAGCAGGGAAAGCCAGTGCTCTGCTTTTTCAGCACACAAGCAGCTTTGCAACGGGGTCACCATCATTGCAGTCTCTCCTCGGTTTCATACCTAAAAGTCCATTTGAATCCAAATTCTCAGGTGGTGTCTCTCAGCTGCCCAGCAGCACAGTTAGTACAGCACGAACGTTTGGCCTCTGCCCCCACAGCAGAAGAGCCAGGATTGAAACCTGGGGCTGGACCTGTTCAGCACACAATCACCTTTACATTGGTGCCTCCATCGTTGCTTTCACTGCTCACTTTCATACAGGAAAATCATTTGAATGGAATCAGTCCAGAGCCTGCTCTCTGCTGTGCAGGAACACAGTCAGCACAGAATGAACAGTGGCATCTGCTCACACGGCAGAAGGAGCAGCAGGGAAAGCTAGTGCTCTGCTTCTTCAGCACACAAGCAGCTTTGCAACGGGGTCACCATCATTGCAGTCTCTCCTCGGCTTCATACCTAAAAGTCCATTTGAATCCGAATTCTCAGGTGGTGTCGCTCAGCTGCCCAGCAGCACAGTGAGTACAGCACGAACATTTGGCCTCTGCTCCCACAGCAGAAGAGCCAGGATTGAAAGCTGGTGCTGGACCTGTTCAGCACACAATCCCCTTTACATTGGTGCCTCCATCGTTGCTTTCACTGCTAACACTCATACAGGAAAAGCATTTGAATGGAATCAGTCCAGAGCCTGCTCCATGCTGGCAGCAACACAGCACAGAATGAACAGTGGCATCTGCTCACACGGCAGAAGGACCAGCAGGGAAAGCTAGTGCTGTGTCTCTTCAGCACGCAAGCAGCTTTGCAACGGGGTCACCATCATTGCAGTCTCTCCTCGGTTTCCTACCTAAAAGTCCATTTGAATCCAAATTCTCAGGTGGTCTCTCTCAGCTGCCCAGCAGCACAGTTAGTACAGCACGAACGTTTGGCCTCTGCTCCCACAGCAGAAGAGCCAGGATTGAAAGCTGGTGCAGGACCTGTTCAGCACACAATCCCCTTTACATTGGTGCCTCCATCGTTGCTTTCACTGCTAACACTCATACAGGAAAAGCATTTGAATAGAATCAGTCCAGAGCCTGCTCCCTGCTGGCAGCAACACAGCACAGAATGAACAGTGGCATCTGCTCACACGGCAGAAGGAGCAGCAGGGAAATCTAGTGCTCTGCTTCTTCAGCACACAAGCAGCTTTGCAACGGGGTCACCATCATTGCAGTCTCTCCTCGGCTTCATACCTAAAAGTCCATTTGAATCCGAATTCTCAGGTGGTGTCGCTCAGCTGCCCAGCAGCACAGTGAGTACAGCACGAACGTTTGGCCTCTGCTCCCACAGCAGAAGAGCCAGGATTGAAAGCTGGTGCTGGACCTGTTCAGCACACAATCCCCTTTACATTGGTGCCTCCATCGTTGCTTTCACTGCTCACTTTCATACAGGAAAAGCATTTGAATGGAATCAGTCCAGAGCCTGCTCTCTGCTGCGCAGGAACACAGCACAGAATGAACAGCGGCATCTGCTCACACGGCAGAAGGAGCAGCAGGGAAAGCTTGTGCTCTGCTTCTTCAGCACACAAGCAGCTTTGCAACGGGGTCACCATCATTGCAGTCTCTCCTCGGTTTCATACCTAAAAGTCCATTTGAATCCAAATTCTCAGATGGTCTCTCTCCGCTGCCAAGCAGCACAGTGAGTACAGCACGAACGTTTGGCATCTGCTCCCACAGCAGAAGAGCCAGGATTGAAAGCTGGTTCTGGACCTGTTCAGCACACAATCACCTTTACATTGGTGCATCCATCGTTGCTTTCACTGCTCACTTTCATACAGGAAAAGCATTTGAATGGAATCAGTCCAGAGCCTGCACTCTGCTGCGCAGCAACACAGCACAGAATGAACAGTGGCATCTGCTCCCACAGCAGAAGGACCAGCAGGGAAAGCTAGTGCTGTGTCTCTTCAGCACACAAGCAGCTTTGCAACGGGGTCACCATCATTGCAGTCTCTCCTCGGTTTCCTACCTAAAAGTCCATTTGAATCCAAATTCTCAGGTGGTTTCTCTCAGCTGCCCAGCAGCACAGAGAGTACAGCACGAACGTTTGGCCTCTGCTCCCACAGCAGAAGAGCCAGGATTGAAAGCTGGTGCTGGACCTGTTCAGCACACAATCCCCTTTACATTGGTGCCTCCATCGTTGCTTTCACTGCTAACACTCATACAGGAAAAGCATTTGAATAGAATCAGTCCAGAGCATGCTCCCTGCAGGCAGCAACACAGGAAAGAATGAACAGTGGCATCTGCTCACACGGCAGAAGGAGCAGCAGGGAAAGCTAGTGCTCTGCTTCTTCAGCGCACAAGCAGCTTTGCAACGGGGTCACCATCATTGAAGTCTCTCCTCGGTTTCATACCTAAAAGTCCATTTGAATCCAAATTCTCAGGTGGTCTCTCTCAGCTGCCCAGGAGCACAGTGAGTACAGCACGAACGTTTGGCATCTGCTCCCACAGCAGAAGAGCAAGGATTGAAAGCTGGTGCTGGACCTGTTCAGCACACAATCCCCTTTACATTGGTGCCTCCATCGTTGCTTTCACTGCTCACTTTCATACAGGAAAAGCATTTGAATAGAATCAGTCCAGAGCCCGATCCATGCTGTCAGCAACACAGGACAGAATGAACAGTGGCATCTGCTCACACGGCAGAAGGACCAGCAGGGAAAGCTTGTGCTGTGTCTCTTCAGCACACAAGCAGCTTTGCAACGGGGTCACCATCATTGCAGTCTCTCCTCGGTTTCATACCTAAAAGTCCATTTGAATCCAAATTCTCAGGTGGTGTCTCTCAGCTGCCCAGCAGCACAGTGAGTACAGCACGAACGTTTGGCCTCTGCTCCCACAGCAGAAGAGCCAGGATTGAAAGCTGGTGCTGGACCTGTTCAGCACACAATCCCCTTTACATTGGTGCCTCCATCGTTGCTTTCACTGCTCACTTTCATACAGGAAAAGCATTTGAATGGAATCAGTCCAGAGCCTGCTCTCTGCTGCGCAGGAACATAGTCAGCACAGAATGAACAGTGGCATCTGCTCACACGGCAGAAGGAGCAGCAGGGAAAGCTAGTGCTCTGCTTCTTCAGCACACAAGCAGCTTTGCAACGGGGTCACCATCATTGAAGACTCTCCTCGGGTTCATACATAAAAGTCCATTTGAGTCCAAACTCTCAGGTGGTCTCAGGTGCCCAGCAGCACAGTGAGTACAGCACGAACGTTTGGCATCTGCTCCCACAGCAGAAGAGCCAGGATTGAAAGCTGGTGCTTGACCTGTTCAGCACACAATCCCCTTTACATTGGTGCCTCCATCGTTGCTTTCACTGCTAACACTCATACAGGAAAAGCATTTGAATGGAATCAGTCCAGAGACTGCTCTCTGCTGCGCAGCAACACAGTCAGCACAGAATGAACAGTGGCATCTGCTCACACGGCAGAAGGAGCAGCAGGGAAAGCCAGTGCTCTGCTTTTTCAGCACACAAGCAGCTTTGCAACGGGGTCACCATCATTGCAGTCTCTCCTCGGTTTCATACCTAAAAGTCCATTTGAATCCAAATTCTCAGGTGGTGTCTCTCAGCTGCCCAGCAGCACAGTTAGTACAGCACGAACGTTTGGCCTCTGCCCCCACAGCAGAAGAGCCAGGATTGAAAGCTGGGGCTGGACCTGTTCAGCACACAATCACCTTTACATTGGTGCCTCCATCGTTGCTTTCACTGCTCACTTTCATACAGGAAAATCATTTGAATGGAATCAGTCCAGAGCCTGCTCTCTGCTGTGCAGGAACACAGTCAGCACAGAATGAACAGTGGCATCTGCTCACACGGCAGAAGGAGCAGCAGGGAAAGCTAGTGCTCTGCTTCTTCAGCACACAAGCAGCTTTGCAACGGGGTCACCATCATTGCAGTCTCTCCTCGGCTTCATACCTAAAAGTCCATTTGAATCCGAATTCTCAGGTGGTGTCGCTCAGCTGCCCAGCAGCACAGTGAGTACAGCACGAACGTTTGGCCTCTGCTCCCACAGCAGAAGAGCCAGGATTGAAAGCTGGTGCTGGACCTGTTCAGCACACAATCCCCTTTACATTGGTGCCTCCATCGTTGCTTTCACTGCTAACACTCATACAGGAAAAGCATTTGAATGGAATCAGTCCAGAGCCTGCTCCATGCTGGCAGCAACACAGCACAGAATGAACAGTGGCATCTGCTCACACGGCAGAAGGACCAGCAGGGAAAGCTAGTGCTGTGTCTCTTCAGCACACAAGCAGCTTTGCAACGGGGTCACCATCATTGCAGTCTCTCCTCGGTTTCCTACCTAAAAGTCCATTTGAATCCAAATTCTCAGGTGGTGTCTCTCAGCTGCCCAGCAGCACAGTGAGTACAGCACGAACGTTTGGCCTCTGCTCCCACAGCAGAAGAGCCAGGATTGAAAGCTGGTGCTGGACCTGTTCAGCACACAATTTCCTTTACACTGGTGCCTCCATCGTTGCTTTCACTGCTCACTTTCATACAGGAAAAGCATTTGAATGGAATCAGTCCAGAGCCTGCTCTCTGCTGTGCAGGAACATAGCACAGAATGAACAGGGGCATCTGCTCACACGGCAGAAGGAGCAGCAGGGAAAGCTAGTGCTCTGCTTCTTCAGCACACAAGCAGCTTTGCAACGGGGTCACCATCATTGCAGTCTCTCCTCGGTTTCATACCTAAAAGTCCATTTGAATCCAAATTCTCAGGTGGTGTCTCTCAGCTGCCCAGCAGCACAGTTAGTACAGCACGAACGTTTGGCCTCTGCTCCCACAGCAGAAGAGCCAGGATTGAAAGCTGGTGCTGAACCTGTTCAGCACGCAATCACCCTTACATTGGTGCCTCCATCGTGCTTTCACTGCTCACATTCATACAGGAAAAGCATTTGAATGGAATCAGTCCAGAGGCTGCTCTCTGCTGCGCAGCAACACAGTCAGCACAGAATGAACAGGGGCATCTGCTCACACGGCAGAAGGAGCAGCAGGGAAAGCTAGTGCTCTGCTTCTTCAGCACACAAGCAGCTTTGCAACGGGGTCACCATCATTGCAGTCTCTCCTCGGTTTCATACCTAAAAGTCCATTTGAATCCAAATTCTCAGGTGGTGTCTCTCAGCTGCCCAGCAGCACAGTGAGTACAGCACGAACGTTTGGCCTCTGCTCCCACAGCAGAAGAGACAGGATTGAAAGCTGGTGCTGGACCTGTTCAGCACACAATCCCCTTTACATTGGTGCCTCCATCGTTGCTTTCACTGCTCACTTTCATACAGGAAAAGCATTTGAATGGAATCAGTCCAGAGCCTGCTCTCTGCTGCGCAGCAACACAGTCAGCACAGAATGGACAGTGGCATCTGCTCACATGGCAGAAGGACCAGCAGGGAAAGCTAGTGGTCTAAGTCTTCAGCACACAAGCAGCTTTGCAACGGGGTCACCATCATTGCAGTCTCTCCTCAGTTTCCTACCTAAAAGTCCATTTGAATCCAAATTCTCAGGTGGTGTCTCTCAGCTGCCCAGCAGCACAGTGAGTACAGCACGAACGTTTGGCCTCTGCTCCCACAGCAGAAGAGCCAGGATTGAAAGCTGGTGCTGGACCTGTTCAGCACACAATCCCTTTTACATTGGTGCATTCATCGTTGCTTTCACTGCTCACTTTCATACAGGAAAAGCATTTGAATGGAATCAGTCCAGAGGCTGCTCCCTGCTGCGCAGCAACACAGTCAGCACAGAATGAACAGTGGCATCTGCTCACACGGCAGAAGGAGCAGCAGGGAAAGCTAGTGCTCTGCTTCTTCAGCACACAACCAGCTTTGTAACGGGGTCACCATCATTGCAGTCTCTCCTCGGCTTCATACCTAAAAGTCCATTTGAATCCGAATTTCTCAGGTGGTGTCGCTCAGCTGCCCAGCAGCACAGTGAGTACAGCACGAACGTTTGGCCTCTGCTCCCACAGCAGAAGAGCCAGGATTGAAAGCTGGTGCTGGACCTGTTCAGCACACAATCCCCTTTACATTGGTGCCTCCATCGTTGCTTTCACTGCTAACACTCAACAGGAAAAGCATTTGAATAGAATCCGTCCAGAGCCTGCTCCCTGCTGGCAGCAACACAGCACAGAATGAACAGTGGCATCTGCTCACACGGCAGAAGGAGCAGCAGGGAAAGCTAGTGCTGGGCTTGTTCAGCACACAGAGCAGCTTTGCAACGGGGTCACCATCATTGCAGTCTCTCCTCGGTTTCATACCTAAAAGTCCATTTGAATCCAAATTCTCAGGTGGTGTCTCTCAGCTGCCCAGCAGCACAGTTAGTACAGCACGAACGTTTGGCCTCTGCTCCCACAGCAGAAGAGCCAGGATTGAAAGCTGGTGCTGGACCTGTTCAGCGCACAATCACCTTTACATTGGTGCCTCCATCGTTGCTTTCACTGCTCACATTCATACAGGAAAAGCATTTGAATGGAATCAGTCCAGAGGCTGCTCTCTGCTGCGCAGCAACACAGTCAGCACAGAATGAACAGTGGCATCTGCTCACACGGCAGAAGGAGCAGCAGGGAAAGCTAGTGCTCTGCTTCTTCAGCACACAAGCAGCTTTGCAACGGGGTCACCATCATTGCAGTCTCACCTCGGTTTCCTACCTAAAAGTCCATTTGAATCCAAATTCTCAGGTGGTGTCTCTCAGCTGCCCAGCAGCACAGTGAGTACAGCACGAACGTTTGGCCTCTGCTCCCACAGCAGAAGAGCCAGGATTGAAAGCTGGTGCTGGACCTGTTCAGCACACAATCCCTTTTACACTGGTGCATTCATCGTTGCTTTCACTGCTCACTTTCATACAGGAAAAGCATTTGAATGGAATCAGTCCAGAGCCTGCTCTCTGCTGCGCAGCAACACAGTCAGCAGAGAATGAGCAGTGGCATCTGCTCACACGGCAGAAGGAGCAGCAGGGATAGCTAGTGCTCTGCTTCTTCAGCACACAAGCAGCTTTGCAACGGGGTCACCATCATTGCAGTCTCTCCTCGGTTTCATACCTAAAAGTCCATTTGAATCCAAATTCTCAAGCGGTCTCAGCTGCCCAGCGGCACAGTGAGTACAGCACGAACGTTTGGCCTCTGCTCCCACAGCAGAAGAGCAAGGATTGAAAGCTGGTGCTGGACCTGTTCAGCGCACAATCACCTTTACATTGGTGCCTCCATCGTTGCTTTCACTGCTAACACTCGTACAGGAAAAGCATTTGAATAGAATCAGTCCAGAGCCTGCTCCCTGCTGGCAGCAACACAGCACAGAATGAACAGGGGCATCTGCTCACACGGCAGAAGGAGCAGCAGGGAAAGCTAGTGCTGTGTCTCTTCAGCACACAAGCAGCTTTGCAACGGGGTCACCATCATTGCAGTCTCTCCTCGGTTTCCTACCTAAAAGTCCATTTGAATCCAAATTCTCAGGTGGTGTCTCTCAGCTGCCCAGCAGCACAGTTAGTACAGCACGAACGTTTGGCCTCTGCTCCCACAGCAGAAGAGCCAGGATTGAAAGCTGGTGCTGGACCTGTTCAGCGCACAATCACCTTTACATTGGTGCCTCCATCGTTGCTTTCACTGCTCACATTCATACAGGAAAAGCATTTGAATGGAATCAGTCCAGAGCCTGCTCTCTGCTGTGCAGGAACACAGTCAGCACAGAATGAACAGTGGCATCTGCTCAAACGGCAGAAGGAGCAGCAGGGAAAGCTAGTGCTCTGCTTCTTCAGCACACAAGCAGCTTTGCAACGGGGTCACCATCATTGCAGTCTCTCCTCGGCTTCATACCTAAAAGTCCATTTGAATCCGAATTCTCAGGTGGTGTCTCTCAGCTGCCCAGCAGCACAGTGAGTACAGCACGAACGTTTGGCCTCTGCTCCCACAGCAGAAGAGCCAGGATTGAAAGCTGGTCCTGGACCTGTTCAGCACACAATCACCTTTACATTGGTGCCTCCATCGTTGCTTTCGCTGCTCACATTCATACAGGAAAAGCATTTGAATGGAATCAGTCCAGAGCCTGCTCTCTGCTGCGCAGGAACACAGTCAGCACAGAATGAACAGTGGCATATGCTCACACGGCAGAAGGAGCAGCAGGGATAGCTAGTGGTCTACTTCTTCAGCACACAAGCAGCTTTGCAACGGGGTCACCATCATTGCAGTCTCTCCTCGGTTTCCTACCTAAAAGTCCATTTGAATCCAAATTCTCAGGTGGTGTCTCTCAGCTGCCCAGCAGCACAGTTAGTACAGCACGAACGTTTGGCCTCTGCTCCCACAGCAGAAGAGCCAGGATTGAAAGCTGGTGCTGGACCTGTTTAGCACACAATCCCCTTTACATTGGTGCCTCCATCGTTGCTTTCACTGCTAACACTCATACAGGAAAAGCATTTGAATGGAATCAGCCCTGAGCCTGCTCCCTGCTGGCAGCAACACAGTCAGCACAGAATGAACAGTGGCATCTGCTCACACGGCAGAAGGACCAGCAGGGAAAGCTAGTGCTGTGTCTCTTCAGCACACAAGCAGCTTTGCAACGGGGTCACCATCATTGCAGTCTCTCCTCGGTTTCATACCTAAAAGTCCATTTGAATCCAAATTCTCAGGTGGTCTCTCTCAGCTGCCCAGCAGCACAGTTAGTACAGCACGAACGTTTGGCCTCTGCTCCCACAGCAGAAGAGCCAGGATTGAAAGCTGGTGCTGGACCTGTTCAGCACACAATCCCCTTTACATTGGTGCCTCCATCGTTGCTTTCACTGCTCACATTCATACAGGAAAAGCATTTGAATGGAATCAGTCCAGAGCCTGCTCTCTGCTGCGCAGCAACACAGTCAGCACAGAATGAACAGTGGCATCTGCTCACACGGCAGAAGGACCCGCAGGGAAAGCTAGTGCTCTGCTTCTTCAGCACACAAAAAGCTTTCCAAAGGGGTCACCATCATTGCAGTCTCTCCTCGGGTTCATACCTAAAAGTCCATTTGAATCCAAATTCTCAGGTGGTGTCTCTCAGCTGCCCAGCAGCACAGTTAGTACAGCACGAACGTTTGGCCTCTGCTCCCACAGCAGAAGAGCCAGGATTGAAAGCTGGTGCTGGACCTGTTCAGCACACAATCCCCTTTACATTGGTGCCTCCATCGTTGCTTTCACTGCTCACTTTCATACAGGAAAAGCATTTGAATGGAATCAGTCCAGAGGCTGCTCTCTGCTGCGCAGCAACACAGTCAGCACAGAATGAACAGTGGCATCTGCTCACACGGCAGAAGGACCAGCAGGGAAAGCTAGTGCTGGGCTTCTTCAGCACACAAGCAGCTTTGCAACGGGGTCACCATCATTGCAGTCTCTCCTCGGTTTCATACCTAAAAGTCCATTTGAATCCAAATTCTCAGGTGGTGTCTCTCAGCTGCCCAGCAGCACAGTTACTACAGCACGAACGTTTGGCCTCTGCTCCCACAGCAGAAGAGCCAGGATTGAAAGCTGGTGCTGGACCTGTTCAGCACACAATCCCCTTTACATTGGTGCCTCCATCGTTGCTTTCACTGCTAACACTCGGACAGGAAAAGCATTTGAATAGAATCCGTCCAGAGCCTGCTCCCTGCTGGCAGCAACACAGCACAGAATGAACAGGGGCATCTGCTCACACGGCAGAAGGACCAGCAGGGAAAGGTAGTGCTGTGTCTCTTCAGCACACAAGAAGCTTTGCAACGGGGTCACCATCATTGCAGTCTCTCCTCGGTTTCCTACCTAAAAGTCCATTTGAATCCAAATTCTCAGGTGGTGTCTCTCAGCTGCCCAGCAGCACAGTTAGTACAGCACGAACGTTTGGCCTCTGCTCCCACAGCAGAAGAGCCAGGATTGAAAGCTGGTGCTGGACCTGTTCAGCACACAATCCCCTTTACATTGGTGCCTCCATCGTTGCTTTCACTGCTAACACTCATACAGGAAAAGCATTTGAATGGAATCAGCCCTGAGCCTGCTCCCTGCTGGCAGCAACACAGCACAGAATGAACAGTGGCATCTGCTCACACGGCAGAAGGAGCAGCAGGGAAAGCTAGTGCTCTGCTTCTTCAGCACACAAGCAGCTTAGCAACGGGGTCACCATCATTGCAGTCTCTCCTCGGTTTCATACCTAAAAGTCCATTTGAATCCAAATTCTCAGGTGGTGTCTCTCAGCTGCCCAGCAGCACAGTGAGTACAGCACGAACGTTTGGCCTCTGCTCCCACAGCAGAAGAGCCAGGATTGAAAGCTGGTGCTGGACCTGTTCAGCACACAATCCCCTTTACATTGGTGCCTCCATCGTTGCTTTCACTGCTCACTTTCATACAGGAAAAGCATTTGAATGGAATCAGTCCAGAGGCTGCTCTCTGCTGCGCAGCAACACAGTCAGCACAGAATGAACAGTGGCATCTGCTCACACGGCAGAAGGAGCAGCAGGGAAAGCTAGTGCTCTGCTTCTTCAGCACACAAGCAGCTTTGCAACGGGGTCACCATCATTGCAGTCTCTCCTCGGTTTCATACCTAAAAGTCCATTTGAATCCAAATTCTCAAGCGGTCACAGCTGCCCAGCAGCACAGTGAGTACAGCACGAACGTTTGGCCTCTGCTCCCACAGCAGAAGAGCCAGGATTGAAAGCTGGTGCAGGACCTGTTCAGCACACATAATCCCCTTTACATTGGTGCCTCCATCGTTGCTTTCACTGCTAACACTCATACAGGAAAAGCATTTGAATAGAATCAGTCCAGAGCCTGCTCTCTGCTGCGCAGCAAAACAGTCAGCACAGAATGAACAGTGGCATCTGCTCACACGGCAGAAGGAGCAGCAGGGAAAGCTAGTGCTGTGTCTCTTCAGCACACAAGAAGCTTTGCAACGGGGTCACCATCATTGCAGTCTCTCCTCGGGTTCATACCTAAAAGTCCATTTGAATCCAAATTCTCAGGTGGTGTCTCTCAGCTGCCCAGCAGCACAGTTAGTACAGCACGAACGTTTGGCCTCTGCTCCCACAGCAGAAGAGCCAGGATTGAAAGCTGGTGCTGGACCTGTTCAGCACACAATCCCTTTTACATTGGTGCATCCATCGTTGCTTTCACTGCTCACTTTCATACAGGAAAAGCATTTGAATGGAATCAGTCCAGAGGCTGCTCTCTGCTGCGCAGCAACACAGCACAGAATGAAGAGTGGCATCTGCTCACACGGCAGAAGGACCAGCAGGGAAAGCTAGTGCTCTGCTTCTTCAGCACACAAGCAGCTTTGCAACGGGGTCACCATCATTGCAGTCTCTCCTCGGGTTCATACCTAAAAGTCCATTTGAATCCAAATTCTCAGGTGGTGTCTCTCAGCTGCCCAGCAGCACAGTTAGTACAGCACGAACGTTTGGCCTCTGCTCCCACAGCAGAAGAGCCAGGATTGAAAGCTGGTGCTGGACCTGTTCAGCACACAATCCACTTTACATTGGTGCATCCATCGTTGCTTTCACTGCTCACTTTCATACAGGAAAAGCATTTGAATGGAATCAGCCCAGAGCCTGCTCTCTGCTGCCCAGCAACACAGTCAGCACAGAATGAACAGTGGCATCTGCTCACACGGCAGAAGAGCAGCAGGGAAAGCTAGTGCTCTGCTTCTTCAGCACACAAGCAGCTTTGCAACGGGGTCGCCATCATTGCAGTCTCTCCTCGGTTTCATACCTAAAAGTCCATTTGAATCCAAATTCTCAAGCGGTCTCAGCTGCCCAGCAGCACAGTGAGTACTGCACGAACGTTTGGCATCTGCTCCCACAGCAGAAGAGCAAGGATTGAAAGCTGGTGCTGGACCTGTTCAGCACACAATCCCCTTTACATTGGTGCATCCATCGTTGCTTTCACTGCTAACACAAATACAGGAAAAGCATTTGAATAGAATCAGTCCAGAGCCTGCTCTCTGCTGCGCAGCAACACAGTCAGCACAGAATGAACAGTGGCATCTGCTCACACGGCAGAAGGACCAGCAGGGAAAGCTAGTGCTCTGCTTCTTCAGCACACAAGCAGCTTTGCAACGGGGTCACCATCATTGCAGTCTCTCCTCGGTTTCATACCTAAAAGTCCATTTGAATCCAAATTCTCAGGTGGTGTCTCTCAGCTGCCCAGCAGCACAGTGAGTACAGCACGAACGTTTGGCCTCTGCTCCCACAGCAGAAGAGCCAGGATTGAAAGCTGGTGCTGGACCTGTTCAGCACACAATCCCTTTTACATTGGTGCATTCATCGTTGCTTTCAGTGCTCACTTTCATACTGGAAAAGCATTTGAATAGAATCAGTCCAGAGGCTGCTCTCTGCTGCGCAGGAACACAGTCAGCACAGAATGAACAGTGGCATCTGCTCACACGGCAGAAGGAGCAGCAGGGAAAGCTAGTGCTCTGCTTCTTCAGCACACAAGCAGCTTTGCAACGGGGTCACCATCATTGCAGTCTCTCCTCGGTTTCATACCTAAAAGTCCATTTGAATCCAAATTCTCAAGCGGTCTCAGCTGCCCAGCAGCACAGTGAGTACAGCACGAACGTTTGGCCTCTGCTCCCACAGCAGAAGAGCAAGGATTGAAAGCTGGTGCTGGACCTGTTCAGCACACAATCCCCTTTACATTGGTGCCTCCATCGTTGCTTTCACTGCTCACTTTCATACAGGAAAAGCATTTGAATGGAATCAGTCCAGAGGCTGCTCTCTGCTGCGCAGCAACACAGTCAGCACAGAATGAACAGTGGCATCTGCTCACACGGCAGAAGGAGCAGCAGGGAAAGCTAGTGCTCTGCTTCTTCAGCACACAAGCAGCTTTGCAACGGGGTCACCATCATTGCAGTCTCTCCTCGGGTTCATACCTAAAAGTCCATTTGAATCCAAATTCTCAGGTGGTGTCTCTCAGCTGCCCAGCAGCACAGTTAGTACAGCACGAACGTTTGGCCTCTGCTCCCACAGCAGAAGAGCCAGGATTGAAAGCTTGTGCTGGACCTGTTCAGCACACAATCACCTTTACATTGGTGCCTCCATCGTTGCTTTCACTGCTCACATTCATACAGGAAAAGCATTTGAATGGAATCAGTCCAGAGGCTGCTCTCTGCTGCGCAGCAACACAGTCAGCACAGAATGAACAGTGGAATCTGCTCACACGGCAGAAGGAGCAGCAGGGAAAGCTAGTGCTCTGCTTCTTCAGCACACAAGCAGCTTTGCAACGGGGTCACCATCATTGCAGTCTCTCCTCGGTTTCATACCTAAAAGTCCATTTGAATCCAAATTCTCAGGTGGTGTCTCTCAGCTGCCCAGCAGCACAGTTAGTACAGCACGAACGTTTGGCATCTGCTCCCACAGCAGAAGAGCCAGGATTGAAAGCTGGTGCTGGACCTGTTCAGCACACAATCCCTTTTACATTGGTGCATTCATTGTTGCTTTCACTGCTCACTTTCATACAGGAAAAGCATTTGAATGGAATCAGTCCAGAGCCTGCTCTCTGCTGCGCAGCAACACAGTCAGCACAGAATGAACATAGGCATCTGCTCACACGGCAGAAGGAGCAGCAGGGAAAGCTAGTGCTCTGCTTCTTCAGCACACAAGCAGCTTTGCAACAGGGTCACCATCATTGCAGTCTCTCCTCGGTTTCATACCTAAAAGTCCATTTGAATCCAAATTCTCAGGTGGTGTCTCTCAGCTGCCCAGCAGCACAGTTAGCACAGCACGAACGTTTGGCCTCTGCTCCCACAGCAGAAGAGCCAGGATTGAAAGCTGGTGCTGGACCTGTTCAGCACACAATCCCTTTTACATTGGTGCATTCATCGTTGCTTTCACTGCTCACTTTCATACAGGAAAAGCATTTGAATGGAATCAGTCCAGAGCCTGCTCTCTGCTGCGCAGCAACACAGTCAGCACAGAATGAACAGTAGCATCTGCTCACACGGCAGAAGGAGCAGCAGGGAAAGCTAGTGCTCTGCTTCTTCAGCACACAAGCAGCTTTGCAACGGGGTCACCATCATTGCAGTCTCTCCTCGGTTTCCTACCTAAAAGTCCATTTGAATCCAAATTCTCAGGTGGTGTCTCTCAGCTGCCCAGCAGCACGGTGAGTACAGCACGAACGTTTGGCCTCTGCTCCCACAGCAGAAGAGCCAGGATTGAAAGCTGGTGCTGGACCTGTTCAGCACACAATCACCTTTACATTGGTGCCTCCATCGTTGCTTTCACTGCTCACATTCATACAGGAAAAGCATTTGAATGGAATCAGTCCAGAGCCTGCTCTCTGCTGCGCAGGAACACAGTCAGCACAGAATGAACAGTGGCATCTGCTCACACGGCAGAAGGAGCAGCAGGGAAAGCTAGTGCTCTGCTTCTTCAGCACACAAGCAGCTTTGCAACGGGGTCACCATCATTGCAGTCTCTCCTCGGTTTCATACCTAAAAGTCCATTTGAATCCAAATTCTCAAGCGGTCTCAGCTGCCCAGCAGCACAGTGAGTACTGCACGAACGTTTGGCATCTGCTCCCACAGCAGAAGAGCAAGGATTGAAAGCTGGTGCTGGACCTGTTCAGCACACAATCCCCTTTACATTGGTGCATCCATCGTTGCTTTCACTGCTAACACTCGTACAGGAAAAGCATTTGAATAGAATCAGTCCAGAGCCTGCTCCCTGCTGGCAGCAACACAGCACAGAATGAACAGTGGCATCTGCTCACACGGCAGAAGGAGCAGCAGGGAAAGCTAGTGCTGTGTCTCTTCAGCACACAAGCAGCTTTGCAACGGGGTCACCATCATTGCAGTCTCTCCTCGGGTTCATACCTACAAGTCCATTTGAATCCAAATTCTCAGGTGGTGTCTCTCAGCTGCCCAGCAGCACAGTTAGTACAGCACGAACGTTTGGCCTCTGCTCCCACAGCAGAAGAGCCAGGATTGAAAGCTGATGCTGGACCTGTTCAGCACACAATCACCTTTACATTGGTGCCTCCATCGTTGCTTTCACTGCTCACATTCATACAGGAAAAGCATTTGAATGGAATCAGTCCAGAGGCTGCTCTCTGCTGCGCAGCAACACAGTCAGCACAGAATGAACAGTGGCATCTGCTCACACGGCAGAAGGAGCAGCAGGGAAAGCTAGTGCTCTGCTTCTTCAGCACACAAGCAGCTTTGCAACGGGGTCACCATCATTGCAGTCTCTCCTCGGTTTCATACCTAAAAGTCCATTTGAATCCAAATTCTCAGGTGGTGTCTCTCAGCTGCCCAGCAGCACAGTTAGTACAGCACGAACGTTTGGCCTCTGCTCCCACAGCAGAAGAGCCAGGATTGAAAGCTGGTGCTGGACCTGTTCAGCACACAATCACCTTTACATTAATGCCTCCATCGTTGCTTTCACTGCTCACATTCATACAGGAAAAGCATTTGAATGGAATCAGTCCAGAGGCTGCTCTCTGCTGCGCAGCAACACAGTCAGCACAGAATGAACAGTGGCATCTGCTCACACGGCAGAAGGAGCAGCAGGGAAAGCTAGTGCTCTGCTTCTTCAGAACACAAGCAGCTTTGCAACGGGGTCACCATCATTGCAGTCTCTCCTCGGGTTCATACCTAAAAGTCCATTTGAATCCAAATTCTCAGGTGGTGTCTCTCAGCTGCCCAGCAGCACAGTTAGTACAGCACGAACGTTTGGCCTCTGCTCCCACAGCAGAAGAGCCAGGATTGAAAGCTGGTGCTGGACCTGTTCAGCACACAATCCCTTTTACATTGGTGCATCCATCGTTGCTTTCACTGCTCACTTTCATACAGGAAAAGCATTTGAATGGAATCAGTCCAGAGGCTGCTCTCTGCTGCGCAGCAACACAGCACAGAATGAACAGTGGCATCTGCTCACACGGCAGAAGGACCAGCAGGGAAAGCTAGTGCTCTGCTTCTTCAGCACACAAGCAGCTTTGCAAAGGGGTCACCATCATTGCAGTCTCTCCTCGGGTTCATACCTAAAAGTCCATTTGAATCCAAATTCTCAGGTGGTGTCTCTCAGCTGCCCAGCAGCACAGTTAGTACAGCACGAACGTTTGGCCTCTGCTCCCACAGCAGAAGAGCCAGGATTGAAAGCTGGTGCTGGACCTGTTCAGCACACAATCACCTTTACATTGGTGCCTCCATCGTTGCTTTCACTGCTCACATTCATACAGGAAAAGCATTTGAATCGAATCAGTCCAGAGGCTGCTCTCTGCTGCGCAGCAACACAGTCAGCACAGACTGAACAGTGGCATCTGCTCACACGGCAGAAGGAGCAGCAGGGAAAGCTAGTGCTCTGCTTCTTCAGCACACAAGCAGCTTTGCAACGGGGTCACCATCATTGCAGTCTCTCCTCGGTTTCATACCTAAAAGTCCATTTGAATCCAAATTCTCAAGCGGTCTCAGCTGCCCAGCAGCACAGTGAGTACTGCACGAACGTTTGGCATCTGCTCCCACAGCAGAAGAGCAAGGATTGAAAGCTGGTGCTGGACCTGTTCAGCACACAATCCCCTTTACATTGGTGCATCCATCGTTGCTTTCACTGCTAACACTCATACAGGAAAAGCATTTGAATAGAATCAGTCCAGAGCCTGCTCTCTGCTGCGCAGCAACACAGTCAGCACAGAATGAACAGGGGCATCTGCTCACACGGCAGAAGGAGCAGCAGGGAAAGCTAGTGCTCTGCTTCTTCAGCACACAAGCAGCTTTGCAACGGGGTCACCATCATTGCAGTCTCTCCTCGGTTTCATACCTAAAAGTCCATTTGAATCCAAATTCTCAGGTGGTGTCTCTCAGCTGCCCAGCAGCACAGTTAGTACAGCACGAACGTTTGGCCTCTGCTCCCACAGCAGAAGAGCCAGGATTGAAAGCTGGTGCTGGACCTGTTCAGCACACAATCCCTTTAACATTGGTGCATTCATCGTTGCTTTCACTGCTCACTTTCATACAGGAAAAGCATTTGAATGGAATCAGTCCAGAGGCTGCTCTCTGCTGCGCAGCAACACAGTCAGCACAGAATGAACAGTGGCATCTGCTCACACGGCAGAAGGAGCAGCAGGGAAAGCTAGTGCTCTGCTTCTTCAGCACACAAGCAGCTTTGCAACGGGGTCACCATCATTGCAGTCTCTCCTCGGTTTCATACCTAAAAGTCCATTTGAATCCAAATTCTCAGGTGGTGTCTCTCAGCTGCCCAGCAGCACAGTTAGTACAGCACGAACGTTTGGCCTCTGCTCCCACAGCAGAAGAGCCAGCATTGAAAGCTGGTGCTGGACCTGTTCAGCACACAATCCACTTTACATTGGTGCATCCATCGTTGCTTTCACTGCTCACTTTCATACAGGAAAAGCATTTGAATGGAATCAGCCCAGAGCCTGCTCTCGGCTGCCCAGCAACACAGTCAGCACAGAATGAACAGTGGCATCTGCTCACACGGCAGAAGGAGCAGCATGGAAAGCTAGTGCTCTGCTTCTTCAGCACACAAGCAGCTTTGCAACGGGGTCACCATCATTGCAGTCTCTCCTCGGGTTCATACCTAAAAGTCCATTTGAATCCAAATTCTCAAGCGGTCTCAGCTGCCCAGCAGCACAGTGAGTACTGCACGAACGTTGGGCCTCTGCTCCCACAGCAGAAGAGCCAGGATTGAAAGCTGGTGCTGGACCTGTTCAGCACACAATCCCCTTTACATTGGTGCATCCATCGTTGCTTTCACTGCTAACACTCGTACAGGAAAAGCATTTGAATAGAATCAGTCCAGAGCCTGCTCTCTGCTGCGCAGCAACACAGTCAGCACAGAATGAACAGTGGCATCTGCTCACACGGCAGAAGGAGCAGCAGGGAAAGCTAGTGCTCTGCTTCTTCAGCACACAAGCAGCTTTGCAACGGGGTCACCATCATTGCAGTCTCTCCTCGGTTTCATACCTAAAAGTCCATTTGAATCCAAATTCTCAGGTGGTGTCTCTCAGCTGCCCAGCAGCACAGTGAGTACAGCACGAACGTTTGGCCTCTGCTCCCACAGCAGAAGAGCCAGGATTGAAAGCTGGTGCTGGACCTGTTCAGCACACAATCCCTTTTACATTGGTGCATTCATCGTTGCTTTCACTGCTCACTTTCATACAGGAAAAGCATTTGAATGGAATCAGTCCAGAGGCTGCTCTCTGCTGCGCAGCAACACAGTCAGCACAGAATGAACAGTGGCATCTGCTCACACGGCAGAAGGAGCAGCAGGGAAAGCTAGTGCTCTGCTTCTTCAGCACACAAGCAGCTTTGCAACGGGGTCACCATCATTGCAGTCTCTCCTCGGGTTCATACCTAAAAGTCCATTTGAATCCAAATTCTCAGGTGGTCTCTCTCAGCTGCCCAGCAGCACAGTTAGCATAGCAGGAACGTTTGGCCTCTGCTCCCACAGCAGAAGAGCCAGGATTGAAAGCTGGTGCTGGACCTGTTCAGCACACAATCACCTTTACATTGGTGCCTCCATCGTTGCTTTCACTGCTCACATTCATACAGGAAAAGCATTTGAATGGAATCAGTCCAGAGGCTGCTCTCTGCTGCGCAGCAACACAGTCAGCACAGAATGAACAGTGGCATCTGCTCACACGGCAGAAGGAGCAGCAGGGAAAGCTAGTGCTCTGCTTCTTCAGCACACAAGCAGCTTTGCAACGGGGTCACCATCATTGCAGTCTCTCCTCGGCTTCATACCTAAAAGTCCATTTCAATCCGAATTCTCAGGTGGTGTCGCTCAGCTGCCTAGCAGCACAGTGAGTACAGCACGAATGTTTGGCCCCTGCTCCCACAGCAGAAGAGCCAGGATTGAAAGCTGGTGCTGGACCTGTTCAGCACACAATCCCTTTTACATTGGTGCATTCATCGCTGCTTTCACTGCTCACTTTCATACAGGAAAAGCATTTGAATGGAATCAGTCCAGAGGCTGCTCTCTGCTGCGCAGCAACACAGTCAGCACAGAATGAACAGTGGCATCTGCTCACACGGCAGAAGGAGCAGCAGGGAAAGCTAGTGCTCTGCTTCTTCAGCACACAAGCAGCTTTGCAACGGGGTCACCATCATTGCAGTCTCTCCTCGGTTTCATACCTAAAAGTCCATTTGAATCCAAATTCTCAGGTGGTGTCTCTCAGCTGCCCAGCAGCACAGTGAGTACAGCACGAACGTTTGGCCTCTGCTCCCACAGCAGAAGAGCCAGGATTGAAAGCTGGTGCTGGACCTGTTCAGCACACAATCCCCTTTACATTGGTGCCTCCATCGTTGCTTTCACTGCTAACACTCATAAAGGAAAAGCATTTGAATAGAATCCGTCCAGAGCCTGCTCCCTGCTGGCAGCAACACAGCACAGAATGAACAGTGGCATCTGCTCACACGGCAGAAGAGCAGCAGGGAAAGCTAGTGCTCTGCTTCTTCAGCACACAAGGAGCTTTGCAACGGGGTCACCATCATTGCAGTCTCTCCTCGGTTTCCTACCTAAAAGTCCATTTGAATCCAAATTCTCAGGTGGTGTCTCTCAGCTGCCCAGCAGCACAGTGAGTACAGCACGAACGTTTGGCCTCTGCTCCCACAGCAGAAGAGCCAGGATTGAAAGCTGGTGCTGGACCTGTTCAGCACACAATCCCCTTTACATTGGTGCCTCCATCGTTGCTTTCACTGCTAACACTCATACAGGAAAAGCATTTGAATAGAATCCGTCCAGAGCCTTCTCCCTGCTGGCAGCAACACAGCACAGAATGAACAGTGGCATCTGCTCACACGGCAGAAGAGCAGCAGGGAAAGCTAGTGCTCTGCTTCTTCAGCACACAAGCAGCTTTGCAACGGGGTCACCATCATTGCAGTCTCTCCTCGGTTTCATACCTAAAAGTCCATTTGAATCCAAATTCTCAGGTGGTGTCTCTCAGCTGCCCAGCAGCACAGTGAGTACAGCACGAACGTTTGGCCTCTGCTCCCACAGCAGAAGAGCCAGGATTGAAAGCTGGTGCTGGACCTGTTCAGCACACAATCCCTTTTACATTGGTGCATACATCGTTGCTTTCACTGCTAACACTCATACAGGAAAAGCATTTGAATAGAATCCGTCCAGAGCCTTCTCCCTGCTGGCAGCAACACAGCACAGAATGAACAGTGGCATCTGCTCACACGGCAGAAGGAGAAGCAGGGAAAGCTAGTGCTCTGCTTCTTCAGCACACAAGCAGCTTTGCAACGGGGTCACCATCATTGCAGTCTCTCCTCGGTTTCATACCTAAAAGTCCATTTGAATCCAAATTCTCAGGTGGTCTCTCTCAGCTGCCCAGCAGCACAGTGAGTACAGCACGAACGTTTGGCCTCTGCTCCCACAGCAGAAGAGCCAGGATTGAAAGCTGGTGCTGGACCTGTTCAGCACACAATCCCTTTTACATTGGTGCATTCATCGTTGCTTTCACTGCTCACTTTCATACAGGAAAAGCATTTGAATGGAATCCGTCCAGAGGCTGCTCTCTGCTGCGCAGCAACACAGTCAGCACAGAATGAACAGTAGCATCTGCTCACACGGCAGAAGGAGCAGCAGGGAAAGCTAGTGCTCTGCTTCTTCAGCACACAAGCAGCTTTGCAACGGGGTCACCATCATTGCAGTCTCTCCTCGGTTTCATACCTAAAAGTCCATTTGAATCCAAATTCTCAAGCGGTCTCACCTGCCCAGCAGCACAGTGAGTACAGCACGAACGTTTGGCCTCTGCTCCCACAGCAGAAGAGCAAGGATTGAAAGCTGGTGCTGGACCTGTTCAGCACACAATCCCTTTTACATTGGTGCATCCATCGTTGCTTTCACTGCTAACACTCGTACAGGAAAAGCATTTGAATAGAATCAGTCCAGAGCCTGCTCCCTGCTGGCAGCAACACAGCACAGAATGAACAGGGGCATCTGCTCACACGGCAGAAGGACCTGCAGGGAAAGCTAGTGCTGTGTCTCTTCAGCACACAAGAAGCTTTGCAACGGGGTCACCATCATTGCAGTCTCTCCTCGGGTTCATACCTAAAAGTCCATTTGAATCCAAATTCTCAGGCGGTGTCTCTCAGCTGCCCAGCAGCACAGTTAGTACAGCGCGAACGTTTGGCATCTGCTCCCACAGCAGAAGAGCAAGGATTGAAAGCTGGTGCTGGACCTGTTCAGCACACAATCCCCTTTACATTGGTGCCTCCATCGTTGCTTTCACTGCTCACTTTCATACAGGAAAAGCATTTGAATGGAATCAGTCCAGAGGCTGCTCTCTGCTGCGCAGCAACACAGTCAGCACAGAATGAACAGTGGCATCTGCTCACACGGCAGAAGGAGCAGCAGGGAAAGCTAGTGCTCTGCTTCTTCAGCACACAAGCAGCTTTGCAACGGGGTCACCATCATTGCAGTCTCTCCTCGGTTTCATACCTAAAAGTCCATTTGAATCCAAATTCTCAAGCGGTCTCACCTGCCCAGCAGCACAGTGAGTACTGCACGAACGTTTGGCCTCTGCTCCCACAGCAGAAGAGCAAGGATTGAAAGCTGGTGCTGGACCTGTTCAGCACACAATCCCTTTTACATTGGTGCATCCATCGTTGCTTTCACTGCTAACACTCGTACAGGAAAAGCATTTGAATAGAATCAGTCCAGAGCCTGCTCCCTGCTGGCAGCAACACAGCACAGAATGAACAGGGGCATCTGCTCACACGGCAGAAGGAGCAGCAGGGAAAGCTAGTGCTGTGTCTCTTCAGCACACAAGAAGCTTTGCAACGGGGTCACCATCATTGCAGTCTCTCCTCGGTTTCATACCTAAAAGTCCATTTGAATCCAAATTCTCAGGTGGTGTCTCTCAGCTGCCCAGCAGCACAGTTAGTACAGCACGAACGTTTGGCCTCTGCTCCCACAGCAGAAGAGCAAGGATTGAAAGCTGGTGCTGGACCTGTTCAGCACACAATCCCCTTTACATTGGTGCCTCCATCGTTGCTTTCACTGCTCACTTTCATACAGGAAAAGCATTTGAATGGAATCAGTCCAGAGCCTGCTCTCTGCTGCGCAGCAACACAGTCAGCACAGAATGAACAGTGGCATCTGCTCACACGGCAGAAGGAGCAGCAGGGAAAGCTAGTGCTCTGCTTCTTCAGCACACAAGCAGCTTTGCAACGGGGTCACCATCATTGCAGTCTCTCCTCGGTTTCATACCTAAAAGTCCATTTGAATCCAAATTCTCAGGTGGTGTCTCTCAGCTGCCCAGCAGCACAGTTAGTACAGCACGAACGTTTGGCCTCTGCTCCCACAGCAGAAGAACCAGGATTGAAAGCTGGTGCTGGACCTGTTCAGCACACAATCCCTTTTACATTGGTGCATTCATCGTTGCTTTCACTGCTCACTTTCATACAGGAAAAGCATTTGAATGGAATCAGTCCAGAGGCTGCTCTCTGCTGCGCAGCAACACAGTCAGCACAGAATGAACAGTGGCATCTGCTCACACGGCAGAAGGAGCAGCAGGGAAAGCTAGTGCTCTGCTTCTTCAGCACACAAGCAGCTTTGCAACGGGGTCACCATCATTGCAGTCTCTCCTCGGTTTCATACCTAAAAGTCCATTTGAATCCAAATTCTCAGGTGGTGTCTCTCAGCTGCCCAGCAGCACAGTTAGTACAGCACGAACGTTTGGCCTCTGCTCCCACAGCAGAAGAGCCAGGATTGAAAGCTGGTGCTGGACCTGTTCAGCACACAATCCCCTTTACATTGGTGCCTCCATCGTTGCTTTCACTGCTAACACTCATACAGGAAAAGCATTTGAATAGAATCCGTCCAGAGCCTGCTCTCTGCTGCGCAGCAACACAGCACAGAATGAACATAGGCATCTGCTCACACGGCAGAAGGAGCAGCAGGGAAAGCTAGTGCTCTGCTTCTTCAGCACACAAGCAGCTTTGCAACGGGGTCACCATCATTGCAGTCTCTCCTCGGTTTCATACCTAAAAGTCCATTTGAATCCAAATTCTCAGGTGGTGTCTCTCAGCTGCCCAGCAGCACAGTTAGTACAGCACGAACGTTTGGCCTCTGCTCCCACAGCAGAAGAGCCAGGATAGAAAGCTGGTGCTGGACCTGTTCAGCACACAATCCCTTTTACATTGGTGCATTCATATTTGCTTTCACTGCTCACGTTCATACAGGAAAAGCATTTGAACGGAATCAGTCCAGAGGCTGCTCTCTGCTGCTCAGCAACACAGTCAGCACAGAATGAACAGTGGCATCTGCTCACACGGCAGAAGGAGCAGCAGGGAAAGCTAGTGCTCTGCTTCTTCAGCACACAAGCAGCTTTGCAACGGGGTCACCATCATTGCAGTCTCTCCTCGGGTTCATACCTAAAAGTCCATTTGAATCCAAATTCTCAGGTGGTGTCTCTCAGCTGCCCAGCAGCACAGTTAGTACAGCACGAACGTTTGGCCTCTGCTCCCACAGCAGAAGAGCCAGGATTGAAAGCTGGTGCTGGACCTGTTCAGCACACAATCCCCTTTACATTGGTGCCTCCATCGTTGCTTTCACTGCTCACATTCATACAAGAAAAGCATTTGAATGGAATCAGTCCAGAGCCTGCTCTCTGCTGCGCAGCAACACAGTCAGCACAGAATGAACAGTGCCTTCTGCTCACACGGCAGAAGGACCAGCAGGGAAAGCTAGTGCTGTGTCTCTTCAGCACACAAGCATCTTTGCAACGGGGTTACCATCATTGCAGTCTCTCCTCGGTTTCATACCTAAAAGTCCATTTGAATCCAAATTCTCAGGTGGTGTCGCTCAGCTGCCCAGCAGCACAGTGAGTACAGCACGAACGTTTGGCCTCTGCTCCCACAGCAGAAGAGCCAGGATTGAAAGCTGGTGCTGGACCTGTTCAGCACACAATCCCCTTTACATTGGTGCCTCCATCGTTGCTTTCACTGCTAACACTCATACAGGAAAAGCATTTGAATGGAATCAGTCCAGAGCCTGCTCCCTGCTGGCAGCAACACAGCACAGAATGAACAGTGGCATCTGCTCACACGGCAGAAGGAGCAGCAGGGAAAGCTAGTGCTCTGCTTCTTCAGCACACAAGCAGCTTTGCAACGGGGTCACCATCATTGCAGTCTCTCCTCGGTTTCATACCTAAAAGTCCATTTGAATCCAAATTCTCAGGTGGTGTCTCTCAGCTGCCCAGCAGCACAGTTAGTACAGCACGAACGTTTGGCCTCTGCTCCCACAGCAGAAGAGCCAGGATTGAAAGCTGGTGCTGGACCTGTTCAGCACACAATCACCTTTACATTGGTGCCTCCATCGTTGCTTTCACTGCTCACATTCATACAGGAAAATCATTTGAATGGAATCAGTCCAGAGGCTGCTCTCTGCTGCGCAGCAACACAGTCAGCACAGAATGAACAGTGGCATCTGCTCACACGGCAGAAGGAGCAGCAGGGAAAGCTAGTGCTCTGCTTGTTCAGCACACAAGCAGCTTTGCAACGGGGTCACCATCATTGCAGTCTCTCCTCGGGTTCATACATAAAGATCATTTGAATCCAAATTCTCAAGTGGTCTCAGCTGCCCAGCAGCACAGTGAGTACAGCACGAACGTTTGGCATCTGCTCCCACAGCAGAAGAGCCAGGATTGAAAGCTGGTGCTGGACCTGTTCAGCACACAATCCCCTTTACATTGGTGCATCCATCGTTGCTTTCACTGCTAACACTCGTACAGGAAAAGCATTTGAATAGAATCAGTCCAGAGCCTGCTCCCTGCTGGCAGCAACACAGCACAGAATGAACAGTGGCATCTGCTCACACGGCAGAAGGACCAGCAGGGAAAGCTAGTGTTGTGTCTCTTCAGCACACAAGAAGCTTTGCAACGGGTTTACCATCATTGCAGTCTCTCCTCGGTTTCATATATAAAAGTCCATTTGAATCCAAATTCTCAGGTGGTGTCTCTCAGCTGCCCAGCAGCACAGTGAGTACAGCACGAACGTTTGGCATCTGCTCCCACAGCAGAAGAGCCAGGATTGAAAGCTGGTGCTGGACCTGTTCAGCACACAATCCCTTTTACATTGGTGCATTCATCGTTGCTTTCACTGCTCACTTTCATACAGGAAAAGCATTTGAATGGAATCAGTCCAGAGCCTGCTCTCTGCTGCGCAGCAAAACAGTCAGCACAGAATGAACAGTGGCATCTGCTCACACGGCAGAAGGAGCAGCAGGGAAAGCTAGTGCTGTGTCTCTTCAGCACACAAGCATCTTTGCAACGGGGTTACCATCATTGCAGTCTCTCCTCGGTTTCATACCTAAAAGTCCATTTAAATCCAAATTCTCAGGTGGTGTCTCTCAGCTGCCCAGCAGCACAGTGCGTACAGCACGAACGTTTGGCCTCTGCTCCCACAGCAGAAGAGCAAGGATTGAAAGCTGGTGCTGGACCTGTTCAGCGCACAATCACCTTTACATTGGTGCCTCCATCGTTGCTTTCACTGCTAACACTCATACAGGAAAAGCATTTGAATGGAATCAGTCCAGAGCCTGCTCCCTGCTGGCAGCAACACAGCACAGAATGAACAGGGGCATCTGCTCACACGGCAGAAGGAGCAGCAGGGAAAGCTAGTGCTCTGCTTCTTCAGCACACAAGCAGCTTTGCAACGGGGTCACCATCATTGCAGTCTCTCCTCGGTTTCATACCTAAAAGTCCATTTGAATCCAAATTCTCAGGTGGTGTCTCTCAGCTGCCCAGCAGCACAGTTAGTACAGCACGAACGTTTGGCCTCTGCTCCCACAGCAGAAGAGCCAGGATTGAAAGCTGGTGCTGGACCTGTTCAGCACACAATCACCTTTACATTGGTGCCTCCATCGTTGCTTTCACTGCTCACATTCATACAGGAAAAGCATTTGAATGGAATCAGTCCAGAGGCTGCTCTCTGCTGCGCAGCAACACAGTCAGCACAGAATGAACAGTGGCATCTGCTCACACGGCAGAAGGAGAAGCAGGGAAAGCTAGTGCTCTGCTTCTTCAGCACACAAGCAGCTTTGCAACGGGGTCACCATCATTGCAGTCTCTCCTCGGTTTCATACCTAAAAGTCCATTTGAATCCAAATTCTCAGGTGGTCTCTCTCAGCTGCCCAGCAGCACAGTTAGTACAGCACGAACGTTTGGCCTCTGCTCCCACAGCAGAAGAGCCAGGATTGAAAGCTGGTGCTGGACCTGTTCAGCACACAATCACCTTTACATTGGTGCCTCCATCGTTGCTTTCACTGCTCACTTTCATACAGGAAAAGCATTTGAATGGAATCAGTCCAGAGCCTGCTCTCTGCTGCGGAGCAACACAGTCAGCACAGAATGAACAGTGGCATCTGCTCACACGGCAGAAGGAGCAGCAGGGAAAGCTAGTGCTCTGCTTCTTCAGCACACAAGAAGCTTTGCAACGGGGTCACCATCATTGCAGTCTCTCCTCGGTTTCATACCTAAAAGTCCATTTGAATCCAAATTCTCAGGTGGTGTCTCTCAGCTGCCCAGCAGCACAGTGAGTACAGCACGAACGTTTGGCATCTGCTCCCACAGCAGAAGAGCAAGGATTGAAAGCTGGTGCTGGACCTGTTCAGCACACAATCCCCTTTACATTGGTGCATCCATCGTTGCTTTCACTGCTAACACTCGTACAGGAAAAGCATTTGAATAGAATCAGTCCAGAGCCTGCTCCCTGCTGGCAGCAACACAGCACAGAATGAACAGGGGCATCTGCTCACACGGCAGAAGGACCAGCAGGGAAAGCTAGTGCTGTGTCTCTTCAGCACACAAGAAGCTTTGCAACGGGGTCACCATCATTGCAGTCTCTCCTCGGTTTCATACCTAAAAGTCCATTTGAATCCAAATTCTCAGGTGGTCTCTCTCAGCTGCCCAGCAGCACAGTGAGTACAGCACGAACGTTTGGCCTCTGCTCCCACAGCAGAAGAGCCAGGATTGGAAGCTGGTGCTGGACCTGTTCAGCACACAATCCCTTTTACATTGGTGCATTCATCGTTGCTTTCACTGCTCACTTTCATACAGGAAAAGCATTTGAATGGAATCAGTCCAGAGGCTGCTCTCTGCTGCGCAGCAACACAGTCAGCACAGAATGAACAGTGGCATCTGCTCACACGGCAGAAGGAGCAGCAGGGAAAGCTAGTGCTCTGCTTCTTCAGCACACAAGCAGCTTTGCAACGGGGTCACCATCATTGCAGTCTCTCCTCGGTTTCATACCTAAAAGTCCATTTGAATCCAAATTCTCAGGTGGTGTCTCTCAGCTGCCCAGCAGCACAGTGAGTACAGCACGAACGTTTGGCCTCTGCTCCCACAGCAGAAGAGCCAGGATTGAAAGCTGGTGCTGGACCTGTTCAGCACACAATCCCCTTTACATTGGTGCCTCCATCGTTGCTTTCACTGCTCACTTTCATACAGGAAAAGCATTTGAATGGAATCAGTCCAGAGCCTGCTCTCTGCTGCGCAGGAACACAGTCAGCACAGAATGAACAGTGGCATCTGCTCACACGGCAGAAGGAGCAGCAGGGAAAGCTAGTGGTCTACTTCTTCAGCACACAAGCAGCTTTGCAATGGGGTCACCATCATTGCAGTCTCTCCTCGGTTTCATACCTAAAAGTCCATTTGAATCCAAATTCTCAGGTGGTGTCTCTCAGCTGCCCAGCAGCACAGTGAGTACAGCACGAACGTTTGGTCTCTGCTCCCACAGCAGAAGAGCCAGGATTGAAAGCTGGTGCTGGACCTGTACAGCACACAATCCCCTTTACATTGGTGCCTCCATCGTTGCTTTCACTGCTCACTTTCATACAGGAAAAGCATTTGAATGAAATCAGTCCAGGGCCTGCTCTCTGCTGCGCAGCAACACAGTCAGCACAGAATGCACAGTGGCATCTGCTCACATGGCAGAAGGAGCAGCAGGGAAAGCTAGTGCTCTGATTCTTCAGCACACAAGCAGCTTTGCAAAGGGGTCACCATCATTGCAGTCTCTCCTCGGGTTCATACCTAAAAGTCCATTTGAATCCAAATTCTCAGGTGGTGTCTCTCAGCGGCCCAGCAGCACAGTTAGTACAGCACGAACGTTTGGTCTCTGCTCCCACAGCAGAAGAGCCAGGATTGAAAGCTGGTGCTGGACCTGTTCAGCACACAATCACCTTTACATTGGTGCCTCCATCGTTGCTTTCACTGCTCACTTTCATACAGGAAAAGCATTTGAATGGAATCAGTCCAGAGCCTGCTCTCTGCTGCGCAGCAACACAGTCAGCACAGAATGAACAGTGGCATCTGCTCACACGGCAGAAGGAGCAGCAGGGAAAGCTAGTGCTCTGCTTCTTCAGCACACAAGCAGCTTTGCAACGGGGTCACCATCATTGCAGTCTCTCCTCGGTTTCATACCTAAAAGTCCATTTGAATCCAAATTCTCAGGTGGTGTCTCTCAGCTGCCCAGCAGCACAGTGAGTACAGCACGAACGTTTGGCCTCTGCTCCCACAGCAGAAGAGCCAGGATTGAAAGCTGGTGCTGGACCTGTTCAGCACACAATCCCCTTTACATTGGTGCCTCCATCGTTGCTTTCACTGCTAACACTCGTACAGGAAAAGCATTTGAATGGAATCAGCCCTGAGCCTGCTCCCTGCTGGCAGCAACACAGCACAGAATGAACAGTGGCATCTGCTCACACGGCAGAAGGACCAGCAGGGAAAGCTAGTGCTGTGTCTCTTCAGCACACAAGAAGCTTTGCAACGGGGTCACCATCATTGCAGTCTCTCCTCGGGTTCATACCTAAAAGTCCATTTGAATCCAAATTCTCAGGTGGTCTCTCTCAGCTGCCCAGCAGCACAGTTAGTACAGCACGAACGTTTGGCCTCTGCTCCCACAGCAGAAGAGCCAGGATTGAAAGCTGGTGCTGGACCTGTTCAGCACACAATCACCTTTACATTGGTGCCTCCATCGTTGCTTTCACTGCTCACATTCATACAGGAAAAGCATTTGAATGGAATCAGTCCAGAGGCTGCTCTCTGCTGCGCAGCAACACAGTCAGCACAGAATGAACAGTGGCATCTGCTCACACGGCAGAAGGAGCAGCAGGGAAAGCTAGTGCTCTGCTTCTTCAGCACACAAGCAGCTTTGCAACGGGGTCACCATCATTGCAGTCTCTCCTCGGCTTCATACCTAAAAGTCCATTTGAATCCGAATTCTCAGGTGGTGTCTCTCAGCTGCCCAGCAGCACAGTTAGTACAGCACGAACGTTTGGCCTCTGCTCCCACAGCAGAAGAGCCAGGATTGAAAGCTGGTGCTGGACCTGTTCAGCACACAATCACCTTTACATTGGTGCCTGCATCGTTGCTTTCACTGCTCACTTTCATACAGGAAAAGCATTTGAATGGAATCAGCCCAGAGCCTGCTCCCTGCTGGCAGCAACACAGCACAGAATGAACAGGGGCATCTGCTCACACGGCAGAAGGACCAGCAGGGAAAGCTAGTGCTGTGTCTCTTCAGCACACAAGCAGCTTTGCAACGGGGTCACCATCATTGCAGTCTCTCCTCGGTTTCATACCTAAAAGTCCATTTGAATCCAAATTCTCAAGCGGTCTCAGCTGCCCAGCAGCACAGTGAGTACTGCACGAACGTTTGGCATCTGCTCCCACAGCAGAAGAGCAAGGATTGAAAGCTGGTGCTGGACCTGTTCAGCACACAATCACCTTTACATTGGTGCCTCCATCGTTGCTTTCACTGCTCACATTCATACAGGAAAAGCATTTGAATGGAATCAGTCCAGAGGCTGCTCTCTGCTGCGCAGCAACACAGTCAGCACAGAATGAACAGTGGCATCTGCTCACACGGCAGAAGGAGCAGCAGGGAAAGCTAGTGCTCTGCTTCTTCAGCACACACGCAGCTTTGCAACGGGGTCACCATCATTGCAGTCTCTCCTCGGTTTCCTACCTAAAAGTCCATTTGAATCCAAATTCTCAGGTGGTGTCGCTCAGCTGCCCAGCAGCACAGTGAGTACAGCACGAACGTTTGGCCTCTGCTCCCACAGCAGAAGAGCCAGGATTGAAAGCTGGTGCTGGACCTGTTCAGCACACAATCCCCTTTACATTGGTGCCTCCATCGTTGCTTTCACTGCTAACACTCGTACAGGAAAAGCAGTTGAATAGAATCAGAGTAGAGCCTGCTCCCTGCTGGCAGCAACACAGCACAGAATGAACAGTGGCATCTGCTCACACGGCAGAAGGAGCAGCAGGGAATGCTAGTGCTCTGCTTCTTCAGCACACAAGCAGCTTTGCAACGGGGTCACCATCATTGCAGTCTCTCCTCGGTTTCATACCTAAAAGTCCATTTGAATCCAAATTCTCAGGTGGTGTCTCTCAGCTGCCCAGCAGCACAGTTAGTACAGCACGAACGTTTGGCCTCTGCTCCCACAGCAGAAGAGCCAGGATTGAAAGCTGGTGCTGGACCTGTTCAGCACACAATCCCCTTTACATTGGTGCCTCCATCGTTGCTTTCACTGCTAACACTCATACAGGAAAAGCATTTGAATGGAATCAGCCCTGAGCCTGCTCCCAGCTGGCAGCAACACAGCACAGAATGAACAGTGGCATCTGCTCACACGGCAGAAGGACCAGCAGGGAAAGCTAGTGCTGTGTCTCTTCAGCACACAAGCAGCTTTGCAACGGGGTCACCATCATTGCAGTCTCTCCTCGGTTTCCTACCTAAAAGTCCATTTGAATCCAAATTCTCAGGTGGTGTCTCTCAGCTGCCCAGCAGCACAGTTAGTACAGCACGAACGTTTGGCCTCTGCTCCCACAGCAGAAGAGCCAGGATTGAAAGCTGGTGCTGGACCTGTTCAGCACACAATCACCTTTACATTGGTGCCTCCATCGTTGCTTTCACTGCTCACATTCATACAGGAAAAGCATTTGAATGGAATCAGTCCAGAGGCTGCTCTCTGCTGCGCAGCAACACAGCACAGAATGAACAGTGGCATCTGCTCACACGGCAGAAGGACCAGCAGGGAAAGCTAGTGCTCTGCTTCTTCAGCACACACGCAGCTTTGCAACGGGGTCACCATCATTGCAGTCTCTCCTCGGTTTCATACCTAAAAGTCCATTTGAATCCGAATTCTCAGGTGGTGTCTCTCAGCTGCCCAGCAGCACAGTGAGTACAGCACGAACGTTTGGCCTCTGCTCCCACAGCAGAAGAGCCAGGATTGAAAGCTGGTGCTGGACCTGTTCAGCACACAATCCCCTTTACATTGGTGCCTCCATCGTTGCTTTCACTGCTAACACTCGTACAGGAAAAGCATTTGAATAGAATCAGTCCAGAGCCTGCTCCCTGCTGGCAGCAACACAGCACAGAATGAACAGTGGCATCTGCTCACACGGCAGAAGGAGCAGCAGGGAATGCTAGTGCTCTGCTTCTTCAGCACACAAGCAGCTTTGCAACGGGGTCACCATCATTGCAGTCTCTCCTCGGTTTCATACCTAAAAGTCCATTTGAATCCAAATTCTCAGGTGGTGTCTCTCAGCTGCCCAGCAGCACAGTTAGTACAGCACGAACGTTTGGCCTCTGCTCCCACAGCAGAAGAGCCAGGATTGAAAGCTGGTGCTGGACCTGTTCAGCACACAATCCCCTTTACATTGGTGCCTCCATCGTTGCTTTCACTGCTAACACTCATACAGGAAAAGCATTTGAATGGAATCAGCCCTGAGCCTGCTCCCAGCTGGCAGCAACACAGCACAGAATGAACAGTGGCATCTGCTCACACGGCAGAAGGAGCAGCAGGGAAAGCTAGTGCTGTGTCTCTTCAGCACACAAGCAGCTTTGCAACGGGGTCACCATCATTGCAGTCTCTCCTCGGTTTCCTACCTAAAAGTCCATTTGAATCCAAATTCTCAGGTGGTGTCTCTCAGCTGCCCAGCAGCACAGTTAGTACAGCACGAACGTTTGGCCTCTGCTCCCACAGCAGAAGAGCCAGGATTGAAAGCGGGTGCTGGACCTGTTCAGCACACAATCACCTTTACATTGGTGCCTCCATCGTTGCTTTCACTGGTCACATTCATACAGGAAAAGCATTTGAATGGAATCAGTCCAGAGGCTGCTCTCTGCTGCGCAGCAACACAGCACAGAATGAACAGTGGCATCTGCTCACACGGCAGAAGGACCAGCAGGGAAAGCTAGTGCTCTGCTTCTTCAGCACACACGCAGCTTTGCAACGGGGTCACCATCATTGCAGTCTCTCCTCGGTTTCATACCTAAAAGTCCATTTGAATCCGAATTCTCAGGTGGTGTCGCTCAGCTGCCCAGCAGCACAGTGAGTACAGCACGAACGTTTGGCCTCTGCTCCCACAGCAGAAGAGCCAGGATTGAAAGCTGGTGCTGGACCTGTTCAGCACACAATCCCCTTTACATTGGTGCCTCCATCGTTGCTTTCACTGCTAACACTCATACAGGAAAAGCATTTGAATAGAATCCGTCCAGAGCCTGCTCCCTGCTGGCAGCAACACAGCACAGAATGAACAGTGGCATCTGCTCACACGGCAGAAGGACCAGCAGGGAAAGCTAGTGCTCTGCTTCTTCAGCACACAAGCAGCTTTGCAACGGGGTCACCATCATTGCAGTCTCTCCTCGGTTTCATACCTAAAAGTCCATTTGAATCCAAATTCTCAGGTGGTGTCTCTCAGCTGCCCAGCAGCACAGTTAGTACAGCATGAACGTTTGGCCTCTGCTCCCACAGCAGAAGAGCCAGGATTGAAAGCTGGTGCTGGACCTGTTCAGCACACAATCCCTTTTACATTGGTGCATTCATCGTTGCTTTCACTGCTCACTTTCATACAGGAAAAGCATTTGAATGGAATCAGTCCAGAGGCTGCTCTCTGCTGCGCAGCAACACAGTCAGCACAGAATGAACAGTGGCATCTGCTCACACGGCAGATGGAGCAGCAGGGAAAGCTAGTGCTCTGCTTCTTCAGCACACAAGCAGCTTTGCAACGGGGTCACCATCATTGCAGTCTCTCCTCGGTTTCATACCTAAAAGTCCATTTGAATCCGAATTCTCAGGTGGTGTCTCTCAGCTGCCCAGCAGCACAGTTAGTACAGCACGAACGTTTGGCATCTGCTCCCACAGCAGAAGAGCCAGGATTGAAAGCTGGTGCTGGACCTGTTCAGCACACAATCCCTTTTACATTGGTGCATTCATCGTTGCTTTCACTCCTCACATTCATACAGGAAAAGCATTTGAATGGAATCAGTCCAGAGGCTCCTCTCTGCTGCGCAGCAACACAGTCAGCACAGAATGAACAGTGGCATCTGCTCACACGGCAGAAGGAGCAGCAGGGAAAGCTAGTGCTCTGCTTCTTCAGCACACAAGCAGCTTTGCAACGGGGTCACCATCATTTCAGTCTCTCCTCGGTTTCATACCTAAAAGTCCATTTGAATCCAAATTCTCAAGCAGTCTCAGCTGCCCAGCAGCACAGTGAGTACAGCACGAACGTTTGGCATCTGCTCCCACAGCAGAAGAGCAAGGATTGAAAGCTGGTGCTGGACCTGTTCAGCACACAATCCCCTTTACATTGGTGCATCCATCGTTGCTTTCACTGCTAACACTCGTACAGGAAAAGCATTTGAATAGAATCAGTCCAGAGCCTGCTCCCTGCTGGCAGCAACACAGCACAGAATGAACAGGGGCATATGCTCACACGGCAGAAGGACCAGCAGGGAAAGCTAGTGCTGTGTCTCTTCAGCACACAAGAAGCTTTGCAACGGGGTCACCATCATTGCAGTCTCTCCTCGGTTTCATACCTAAAAGTCCATTTGAATCCAAATTCTCAGGTGGTGTCTCTCAGCTGCCCAGCAGCACAGTTAGTACAGCACGAACGTTTGGCCTCTGCTCCCACAGCAGAAGAGCCAGGATTGAAAGCTGGTGCTGGACCTGTTCAGCACACAATCACCTTTACATTAATGCCTCCATCGTTGCTTTCAGTGCTCACATTCATACAGGAAAAGCATTTGAATGGAATCAGTCCAGAGGCTGCTCTCTGCTGCGCAGCAACACAGCACAGAATGAACAGTGGCATCTGCTCACACGGCAGAAGGAGCAGCAGGGAAAGCTAGTGCTCTGCTTCTTCAGCACACACGCAGCTTTGCAACGGGGTCACCATCATTGCAGTCTCTCCTCGGCTTCATACCTAAAAGTCCATTTGAATCCGAATTCTCAGGTGGTGTCGCTCAGCTGCCCAGCAGCACAGTGAGTACAGCACGAACGTTTGGCCTCTGCTCCCACAGCAGAAGAGCCAGGATTGAAAGCTGGTGCTGGACCTGTTCAGCACACAATCCCCTTTACATTGGTGCCTCCATCGTTGCTTTCACTGCTAACACTCATACAGGAAAAGCATTTGAATGGAATCAGTCCAGAGGCTGCTCTCTGCTGCGCAGCAACACAGTCAGCACAGAATGAACAGTGGCATCTGCTCACACGGCAGAAGGAGCAGCAGGGAAAGCTAGTGCTCTGCTTCTTCAGCACACAAGCAGCTTTGCAACGGGGTCACCATCATTGCAGTCTCTCCTCGGTTTCATACCTAAAAGTCCATTTGAATCCGAATTCTCAGGTGGTGTCTCTCAGCTGCCCAGCAGCACAGTTAGTACAGCACGAACGTTTGGCATCTGCTCCCACAGCAGAAGAGCCAGGATTGAAAGCTGGTGCTGGACCTGTTCAGCACACAATCACGTTTACATTGGTGCCCCCATCGTTGCTTTCACTGCTAACACTCATACAGGAAAAGCATTTGAATAGAATCCGTCCAGAGCCTGCTCTCTGCTGTGCAGGAACACAGTCAGCACAGAATGAACAGTGGCATCTGCTCACACGGCAGAAGGAGCAGCAGGGAAAGCTAGTGCTCTGCTTCTTCAGCACACAAGCAGCTTTGCAACGGGGTCACCATAATTGCAGTCTCTCCTCGGATTCATACCTAAAAGTCCATTTGAATACAAATTCTCAGGTGGTCTCAGCTGCCCAGCAGCACAGTGAGTACAGCACGAACGTTTGGCATCTGCTCCCACAGCAGAAGAGCCAGGATTGAAAGCTGATGCTGGACCTGTTCAGCACACAATCACCTTTACATTGGTGCCTCCATCGTTGCTTTCACTGCTCACATTCATACAGGAAAAGCATTTGAATGGAATCAGTCATGAGGCTGCTCTCTACTGCGCAGCAACACAGTCAGCACAGAATGAACAGTGGCATCTGCTCACACGGCAGAAGGAGCAGCAGGGAAAGCTAGTGCTCTGCTTCTTCAGCACACAAGCAGCTTTGCAACGGGGTCACCATCATTGCAGTCTCTCCTCGGTTTCATACCTAAAAGTCCATTTGAATCCAAATTCTCAGGTGGTGTCTCTCAGCTGCCCAGCAGCACAGTTAGTACAGCACGAACGTTTGGCCTCTGCTCCCACAGCAGAAGAGCCAGGATTGAAAGCTGGTGCTGGACCTGTTCAGCACACAATCCCTTTTACATTGGTGCATTCATCGTTGCTTTCACTGCTCACTTTCATACAGGAAAAGCATTTGAATGGAATCAGTCCAGAGCCTGCTCTCTGCTGCGCAGGAACACAGTCAGCACAGAATGAACAGTGGCATCTGCTCACACGGCAGAAGGAGCAGCAGGGAAAGCTAGTGCTCTGCTTCTTCAGCACACAAGCAGCTTTGCAACGGGGTCACCATCACTGCAGTCTCTCCTCGGTTTCATACCTAAAAGTCCATTTGAATCCAAATTCTCAGGTGGTGTCTCTCAGCTGCCCAGCAGCACAGTTAGTACAGCACGAACGTTTGGCCTCTGCTCCCACAGCAGAAGAGCCAGGATTGAAAGCTGGTGCTGGACCTGTTCAGCACACAATCACCTTTACATTGGTGCCTCCATCGTTGCTTTCACTGCTCACTTTCATACAGGAAAAGCATTTGAATGGTATCAGCCCTGAGCCTGCTCTCTGCTGCGCAGGAACACAGTCAGCACAGAATGAACAGTGGCATCTGCTCACACGGCAGAAGGAGCAGCAGGGAAAGCTAGTGCTCTGCTTCTTCAGCACACAAGCAGCTTTGCAAAGGGGTCACCATCATTGCAGTCTCTCCTCGGGTTCATACCTAAAAGTCCATTTGAATCCAAATTCTCAGGTGGTGTCTCTCAGCTGCCCAGCAGCACAGTGAGTACAGCACGAACGTTTGGCCTCTGCTCCCACAGCAGAAGAGCCAGGATTGAAAGCTGGTGCTGGACCTGTTCAGCACACAATCCCCTTTACATTGGTGCCTCCATCGTTGCTTTCACTGCTCACATTCATACAGGAAAAGCATTTGAATGGAATCAGTCCAGAGCCTGCTCTCTGCTGCGCAGCAACACAGTCAGCACAGAATGAACAGTGGCATCTGCTCACACGGCAGAAGGAGCAGCAGGGAAAGCTAGTGCTCTGCTTCTTCAGCACACAAGCAGCTTTGCAAAGGGGTCACCATCATTGCAGTCTCTCCTCGGCTTCATACCTAAAAGTCCATTTTAATCCAAATTCTCAGGTGGTGTCTCTCAGCTGCCCAGCAGCACAGTTAGTACAGCACGAACGTTTGGCCTCTGCTCCCACAGCAGAAGAGCCAGGATTGAAAGCTGGTGCTGGACCTGTTCAGCACACAATCCCTTTTACATTGGTGCATTCATCGTTGCTTTCACTACTGACTTTCATACAGGAAAAGCATTTGAATGGAATCAGTCCAGAGGCTGCTCTCTGCTGCGCAGCAACACAGTCAGCACAGAATGAACAGTGGCATCTGCTCACACGGCAGAAGGAGCAGCAGGGAAAGCTAGTGCTCTGCTTCTTCAGCACACAAGCAGCTTTGCAACGGGGTCACCATCATTGCAGTCTCTCCTCGGCTTCATACCTAAAAGTCCATTTGAATCCGAATTCTCAGGTGGTGTCGCTCAGCTGCCCAGCAGCACAGTGAGTACAGCACGAACGTTTGGCCTCTGCTCCCACAGCAGAAGAGCCAGGATTGAAAGCTGGTGCTGGACCTGTTCAGCACACAATCACCTTTACATTGGTGCCTCCATCGTTGCTTTCACTGCTAACACTCATACAGGAAAAGCATTTGAATAGAATCAGTCCAGAGCCTGCTCCCTGCTGGCAGCAACACAGCACAGAATGAACAGTGGCATCTGCTCACACGGCAGAAGGAGCAGCAGGGAAAGCTAGTGCTCTGCTTCTTCAGCACACAAGCAGCTTTGCAACGGGGTCACCATCATTGCAGTCTCTCCTCGGTTTCATACCTAAATGTCCATTTGAATCCGAATTCTCAGGTGGTGTCTCTCAGCTGCCCAGCAGCACAGTGAGTACAGCACGAACGTTTGGCCTCTGCTCCCACAGCAGAAGAGCCAGGATTGAAAGCTGGTGCTGGACCTGTTCAGCACACAATCCCTTTTACATTGGTGCCTCCATCGTTGCTTTCACTGCTAACACTCGTACAGGAAAAGCATTTGAATAGAATCAGTCCAGAGCCTGCTCCCTGCTGCGCAGCAACACAGCACAGAATGAACAGGGGCATCTGCTCACACGGCAGAAGGACCCGCAGGGAAAGCTAGTGCTGTGCCTCTTCAGCACACAAGAAGCTTTGCAACGGGGTCACCATCATTGCAGTCTCTCCTCGGCTTCCTATCTAAAAGTCCATTTGAATCCAAATTCTCAGGTGGTGTCTCTCAGCTGCCCAGCAGCACAGTTAGTACAGCACGAACGTTTGGCCTCTGCTCCCACAGCAGAAGAGCCAGGATTGAAAGCTGGTGCTGGACCTGTTCAGCACACAATCACCTTTACATTGGTGCCTCCATCGTTGCTTTCACTGCTCACATTCATACAGGAAAAGTATTTGAATGGAATCAGTCCAGAGCCTGCCCTCTGCTGCGCAGCAACACAGTCAGCACAGAATGAACTGTGGCATCTGCTCACACGGCAGAAGGAGCAGCACTGAAAGCTAGTGCTCTGCTTCTTCAGCACACAAGCAGCTTTGCAACGGGGTCACCATCATTGCAGTCTCTCCTCGGTTTCATACCTAAAAGTCCATTTGAAATCCAAATTCTCAAGCGGTCTCAGCTGCCCAGCAGCACAGTGAGTACAGCACGAACGTTTGGCATCTGCTCCCACAGCAGAAGTGCAAGGATTGAAAGCTGGTGCTGGACCTGTTCAGCACACAATCCCCTTTACATTGGTGCCTCCATCGTTGCTTTCACTGCTAACACTCGTACAGGAAAAGCAGTTGAATAGAATCAGAGTAGAGCCTGATCCCTGCTGGCAGCAACACAGCACAGAATGAACAGGGACATCTGCTCACACGGCAGAAGGACCCGCAGGGAAAGCTAGTGCTGTGTCTCTTCAGCACACAAGAAGCTTTGCAACGGGGTCACCATCATTGCAGTCTCTCCTCGGCTTCATACCTAAAAGTCCATTTGAATCCAAATTCTCAGGTGGTCTCTCTCAGCTGCCCAGCAGCACAGTGAGTACAGCACGAACGTTTGGCATCTGCTCCCGCAGCAGAAGAGTAAGGATTGAAAGCTGGTGCTGGACCTGTTCAGCACACAATCACCTTTACATTGGTGCCTCCATCGTTGCTTTCACTGCTCACTTTCATACAGGAAAAGCATTTGAATGGAATCAGTCCAGAGCCTGCTCTCTGCTGCGCAGCAACACAGTCAGCACAGAATGAACAGTGGACTCAGCTAACACAGCAGAAGGACCAGCAGGGAAAGGTAGGGCTGTGTCTCTTCAGCACACAAGCAGCTTTGCAACGGGGTCACCATCATTGCAGTCTCTCCTCGGTTTCATACCTAAAAGTCCATTTGAATCCAAATTCTCAGGTGGTCTCTCTCAGCTGCCCAGCAGCACAGTGAGTACAGCACGAACGTTTGGCATCTGCTCCCACAGCAGAAGAGCCAGGATTGAAAGCTGGTGCTGGACCTGTTCAGCACACAATCCCCTTTACATTGGTGCCTCCGTCGTTGCTTTCACTGCTAACACTCATACAGGAAAAGCATTTGAATGGAATCAGTCCAGAGGCTGCTCCCTGCTGGCAGCAACACCGCACAGAATGAACAGTGGATTCTGCTCGCACAGCAGAAGGACCAGCAGGGAAAGCTTGTGCTGGGCTTCTTCAGCACACAAGGAGCTTTGCAACGGGGTCACCATCATTGCAGTCTCTCCTCGGTTTCATACCTAAAAGTCCATTTGAATCCAAATTCTCAGGTGGTCTCTCTCAGCTGCCCAGCAGCACATTGAGTACAGCACGAACGTTTGGCATCTGCTCCCGCAGCAGAAGAGCAAGGATTGAAAGCTGGTGTTGGACCTGTTCAGCACACAATCCCCTTTACATTGGTGCCTCCATCGTTGCTTTCACTGCTCACTTTCATACAGGAAAAGCATTTGAATGAAATCAGTCCAGAGCCTGCTCTCTGCTGCGCAGCAACACAGTCAGCACAGAATGAACAGTGGCATCTGCTCACACGGCAGAAGGACCAGCAGGGAAAGCTAGTGCTGGGCTTCTTCAGCACACAAGGAGCTTTGCAACGGGGTCACCATCATTGCAGTCTCTCCTCGGTTTCATACCTAAAAGTCCATTTGAATCCAAATTCTCAGGCGGTCTCAGCTGCCCAGCAGCACAGTGAGTACAGCACGAACGTTTGGCATCTGCTCCCACAGCAGAAGAGCACGGATTGAAAGCTGGTGCTGGACCTGTTCAGCACACAATCCCCTTTACATTGGTGCCTCCGTCGTAGCTTTCACTGCTAACACTCATACAGGAAAAAGCTTTTGAATGGAATCAGTCCAGAGCCTGGTCCCTGCTGGCAGCCACACCGCACAGAATGAACAGTGGATTCTGCTCGCACAGCAGAAGGACCAGCAGGGAAAGCTAGTGCTGGGCTTCTTCAGCACACAAGCAGCTTTGCAACGGGGTCACCATCATTGCAGTCTCTCCTCGGTTTCATACCTAAAAGTCCATTTGAATCCAAATTCTCCGGTGGTCTCAGCTGCCCAGCAGCACAGTGAGTACAGCACGAACGTTTGGCATCTGCTCCCACAGCAGAAGAGCAAGGATTGAAAGCTGGTGCTGGACCTGTTCAGCACACAATCCCCTTTACATTGGTGCCTCCATCGTAGCTTTCACTGCTAACACTCATACAGGAAAAGCTTTTGAATGGAATCAGTCCAGAGCCTGCTCCCTTCTCGCAGCAACACAGCACAGAATGAAACAGTGGCATCTGCTCACACGGCAGAAGGACCAGCAGGGAAAGATAGGGCTGTGTCTCTTCAGCACACAAGGAGCTTTGCAAAGGGGTCACCATCATTGCAGTCTCTCCTCGGGTTCATACCTAAAAGTCCATTTGAATCCAAATTCTCAGGTGGTCTCTCTCAGCTGCCCAGCAGCACAGTTAGTACAGCACGAACGTTTGGCATCTGCTCCCACAGCAGAAGAGCAAGGATTGAAAGCTGGTGCTGGACCTGTTCAGCACACAATCCCCTTTACATTGGTGCCTCCATCGTTGCTTTCACTGCTCACATTCATACAAGAAAAGCATTTGAATGGAATCAGTCCAGAGCCTGCTCTCTGCTGCGCAGCAACACAGTCAGCTCAGAATGAACAGTGGATTCTGCTCGCACAGCAGAAGGACCAGCAGGAAAGCTAGTGCTGGGCTTCTTCAGCACACAAGCAGCTTTGCAACGGGGTCACCATCATTGCAGTCTCTCCTCGGTTTCATACCTAAAAGTCCATTTGAATCCAAATTCTCTGGTGGTCTCTCTCAGCTGCCCAGCAGCACAGTGAGTACAGCACGAACGTTTGGCATCTGCTCCCACAGCAGAAGAGCCAGGATTGAAAGCTGGTGCTGGATCTGTTCAGCACACAATCCCCTTTACATTGGTGCCTCCGTCGTAGCTTTCACTGCTAACACTCATACAGGAAAAGCATTTGAATGGAATCAGTCCAGAGCCTGCTCCCTGCTGGCAGCAACACAGCACAGAATGAACAGTGGCATCTGCTCACACGGCAGAAGGACCAGCAGGGAAAGCTAGTGCTCTGCTTCTTCAGCACACAAGGAGCTTTGCAACGGGGTCACCATCATTGCAGTCTCTCCTCGGTTTCATACCTAAAAGTCCATTTGAATCCAAATTCTCAGGTGGTCTCTCTCAGCTGCCCAGCAGCACAGTGAGTACAGCACGAACGTTTGGCATCTGCTCCCACAGCAGAAGAGCAAGGATTGAAAGCTGGTGCTGGACCTGTTCAGCACACAGTCCCCTTTACATTGGTGCCTCCATCGTTGCTTTCACTGCTAACTTTCATACAAGAAAAGCATTTGAATGGAATCAGTCCAGAGCCTGCTCTCTGCTGCGCAGCAACACAGTCAGCTCAGAATGAACAGTGGATTCTGCTCGCACAGCAGAAGGACCAGCAGGGAAAGCTAGTGCTGGGCTTCTTCAGCACACAAGCAGCTTTGCAACGGGGTCACCATCATTGCAGTCTCTCCTCGGTTTCATACCTAAAAGTCCATTTGAATCCAAATTCTCAGGTGGTCTCTCTCAGCTGCCCAGCAGCACAGTGTGTACTGCACGAACGTTTGGCATCAGCTCCCACAGCAGAAGAGCCAGGATTGGAAGCTGGTGCTGGACCTGTTCAGCACACAATCCCCTTTACATTGGTGCCTCCATCCTTGCTTTCACTGCTCACTTTCATACAGGAAAAGCATTTGAATGGAATCAGTCCAGAGACTGCTCTCTGCTGCGCAGCAACACAGTCAGCACAGAATGAACAGTGGATTCTGCTCGCACAGCAGAAGGACCAGCAGGGAAAGCTAGTGCTGGGCTTCTTCAGCACACAAGCAGCTTTGCAACGTGGTAACCATCATTGCAGTCTCTCCTCGGGTTCGTACCTAAAAGTCCATTTGAATCCAAATTCTCAGGTGGTTTCTCTCAGCTGCCCAGCAGCACAGTGAGTACAGCACGAACGTTTGGCATCTGCTCCCGCAGCAGAAGAGCAAGGATTGAAAGCTGGTGCTGGACCTGGTCAGCACACAATCCCCTTTACATTGGTGCCTCCATCGTTGCTTTCACTGCTCACTTTCATACAGGAAAAGCATTTGAATGAAATCAGTCCAGAGCCTGCTCTCTGCTACGCAGCAACACAGCACAGACTCAACAGTGGCATTTGCTCACACGGCAGAAGGACCAGCAGGGAAAGATAGGGCTGTGTCTCTTCAGCACACAAGGAGCTTTGCAACGGGGTCACCATCATTGCAGTCTCTCCTCGGTTTCATACCTAAAAGTCCATTTGAATCCATTCTCAGGTGGTCTCTCTCAGCTGCCCAGCAGCACAGTGAGTACAGCACGAACGTTTGGCCTCTGCTCCCACAGCAGAAGAGCAAGGATTGAAAGCTGGTGCTGGACCTGTTCAGCAGACAATCCCCTTTACATTGGTGCCTCCATCGTTGCTTTCACTGCTAACACTCATACAGGAAAAGCATTTTAATGGAATCAGTCCAGAGCCTGCTCCCTTCTCGCAACAACACAGCACAGAATGAACAGTGGCATCTGCTCACACGGCAGAAGGACCAGCAGGGAAAGCTAGTGCTGGGCTTCTTCAGCACACAAGCAGCTTTGCAACGTGGTCACCATCATTGCAGTCTCTCCTCGGTTTCATACCTAAAAGTCCTTTTGAATCCAAATTCTCAGGTGGTCTCTCTCAGCTGCCCAGCAGCACAGTGAGTACAGCACGAACGTTTGGCATCTGCTCCCACAGCAGAAGAGCAAGGATTGAAAGCTGGTGTTGGACCTGTTCAGCACAAAATCACCTTTACATTGGTGCCTCCATCGTTGCTTTCACTGCTCACTTTCATACAGGAAAAGCATTTGAATGAAATCAGTCCAGAGCCTGCTCTCTGCTGCGCAGGAACACAGTCAGCACAGAATGAACAGTGGCATCTGCTCACACGGCAGAAGGACCAGCAGGGAAAGCTAGTGCTGGGCTTCTTCAGCACACAAGGAGCTTTGCAACGGGGTCACCATCATTGCAGTCTCTCCTCGGTTTCATACCTAAAAGTCCATTTGAATCCAAATTCTCAGGTGGTCTCTCTCAGCTGCCCAGCAGCACAGTGAGTACAGCACGAACATTTGGCATCTGCTCCCACAGCAGAAGAGCAAGGATTGAAAGCTGGTGCTGGACCTGTTCAGCACACAATCCCCTTTACATTGGTGCCTCCATCCTTGCTTTCACTGCTCACTTTCATACAGGAAAAGCATTTGAATGGAATCAGTCCAGAGCCTGCTCTCTGCTGGCAGCAACACAGCACAGACTGAACAGTGGCATCTGCTCACACGGCAGAAGCATCATCAGGGAAAGCTTGTGTTCTGCTTCTTCAGCACACAAGCAGCTTTGCAACGTGGACACCATCATTGCAGTCTCTCCTCGGTTTCATACCTAAAAGTCCTTTTGAATCCAAATTCTCAGGTTGTCTCTCTCAGCTGCCCAGCAGCACAGTGAGTACAGCACGAACGTTTGGCATCTGCTCCCACAGCAGAAGAGCAAGGATTGAAAGCTGGTGCTGGACCTGTTCAGCACACAATCACCTTTACAATGGTGCCTCCATCGTTGCTTTCACTGCTAACACTCATACAGGAAAAGCATTTGAATGGAATCAGTCCAGAGCCTGCTCCCTTCTCGCAGCAACACAGCACAGAATGAACAGTGGCATCTGCTCACACGGAAGAAGGACCAGCAGGGAAAGATAGGGCTGTGTCTATTCAGCACACAAGGAGCTTTGCAACGGGGTCACCATCATTGCAGTCTCTCCTCGGTTTCATACCTAAAAGTCCATTTGAATCCAAATTCTCAGGTGGTCTCTCTCAGCTGCCCAGCAGCACAGTGAGTACAGCACGAACGTTTGGCATCTGCTCCCACAGCAGAAGAGCAAGGATTGAAAGCTGGTGCTGGACCTGTTCAGCACACAAACCCCTTTACATTGGTGCCTCCATCCTTGCTTTCACTGCTCACTTTCATACAGGAAAAGCATTTGAATGGAATCAGTCCAGAGCCTGCTCTCTGCTGCGCAGGAACACAGTCAGCACAGAATGAACAGTGGATTCTGCTCGCACAGCAGAAGGACCAGCAGGGAAAGCTAGTGCTGGGCTTCTTCAGCACACAAGGAGCTTTGCAACGGGGTCACCATCATTGCAGTCTCTCCTCGGTTTCATACCTAAAAGTCCTTTTGAATCCAAATTCCCCGGTGGTGTCTCTCAGCTGCCCAGCAGCACAGTGAGTACAGCAGGAACGTTTGGCATCTGCTCCCACAGCAGAAGAGCAAGGATTGAAAGCTGGTGCTGGACCTGTTCAGCACACAATCCCCTTTACATTGGTGCCTCCGTCGTAGCTTTCACTGCTAACACTCATACAGGAAAAGCATTTGAATGGAATCAGTCCAGAGCCTGCTCCCTGCTGGCAGCAGCACAGCAGAGAATGAACAGTGGATTCTGCTCGCACAGCAGAAGGACCAGCAGGGAAAGCTAGTGCTGGGCTTGTTCAGCACACAAGGAGCTTTGCAACGGGGTCACCATCATTGCAGTCTCTCCTCGGGTTCATACCTAAAAGTCCATTTGAATCCAAATTCTCAGGTGGTCTCTCTCAGCTGCCCAGCAGCACAGTGAGTACAGCACGAACGCTTGGCATCTGCTCCCACAGCAGAAGAGCAAGGATTGAAAGCTGGTGCTGGACCTGTTCAGCACACAATCACCTTCACATTGGTGCCTCCATCGTTGCTTTCACTGCTCACTTTCATACAGGAAAAGCATTTGAATGGAATCAGTCCAGAGCCTGCTCTCTGCTGCGCAGCAACACAGCACAGAATGAACAGTGGCATCTGCTCACACGGCAGAAGGACCAGCAGGGAAAGATAGGGCTGTGTCTCTTCAGCACACAAGCAGCTTTGCAACGGGGTCACCATCATTGCAGTCTCTCCTCGGTTTCATACCTAAAAGTCCATTTGAATCCAAATTCTCAGGTGGTCTCTCTCAGCTGCCCAGCAGCACAGTGAGTACAGCACGAACGTTTGGCCTCTGCTCCCACAGCAGAAGAGCAAGGATTGGAAGCTGGTGCTGGACCTGTTCAGCACACAATCCCCTTTACATTGGTGCCTCCATCGTTGCTTTCACTGCTCACTTTCATACAGGAAAAGCATTTGAATGGAATCAGTCCAGAGCCTGCTCTCTGCTGCGCAGGAACACAGTCAGCACAGAATGAACAGTGGATTCTGCTCGCACAGCAGAAGGACCAGCAGGGAAAGCTAGTGCTCTGCTTCTTCAGCACACAAGCAGCTTTGCAACGGGGTCACCATCATTGCAGTCTCTCCTCGGGTTCATACCTAAAAGTCCATTTGAATCCAAATTCTCAGGTGGTCTCAGCTGCCCAGCAGCACAGTGAGTACAGCACGAACGTTTGGCATCTGCTCCCACAGCAGAAGAGCAAGGATTGAAAGCTGGTGCTGGACCTGTTCAGCACACAATCCCCTTTACATTGGTGCCTCCGTCGTAGCTTTCACTGCTAACACTCATACAGGAAAAGCATTTGAATGGAATCAGTCCAGAGCCTGCTCTCTGCTGCGCAGGAACACAGTCAGCACAGAATGAACAGTGGCATCTGCTCACACGGCAGAAGGACCAGCAGGGAAAGCTAGTGCTGGGCTTCTTCAGCACACAAGCAGCTTTGCAACGGGGTCACCATCATTGCAGTCTCTCCTCGGTTTCATACCTAAAAGTCCATTTGAATCCAAATTCTCAGGTGGTCTCTCTCAGCTGCCCAGCAGCACAGTGAGTACAGCACGAACGTTTGGCATCTGCTCCCAGAGCAGAAGAGCAAGGATTGAAATCTGGTGCTGGACCTGTTCAGCACACAATCCCCTTTACATTGGTGCCTCCATCGTTGCTTTCACTGCTAACACTCATACAGGAAAAGCATTTGAATGGAATCAGTCCAGAGCCTGCTCCCTTCTTGCAGCAACACAGCACAGAATGAACAGTGGCATCTGCTCACACGGCAGAAGGAGCAGCAGGGAAAGCTAGTGCTGGGCTTCTTCAGCACACAAGCAGCTTTGCAACGGGGTCACCATCATTGCAGTCTCTCCTCGGTTTCATACCTAAAAGTCCATTTGAATCCAAATTCTCAGGTGGTCTCAGCTGCCCAGCAGCACAGTGAGTACAGCACGAACGTTTGGCATCTGCTCCCACAGCAGAAGAGCAAGGATTGAAAGCTGGTGCTGGACCTGTTCAGCACACAATCCCCTTTACATTGGTGCCTCCGTCGTTGCTTTCACTGCTAACACTCATACAGGAAAAGCATTTGAATGGAATCAGTCCAGAGCCTGCTCCCTGCTGGCAGCAACACAGCACAGAATGAACAGTGGCATCTGCTCACACGGCAGAAGGACCAGCAGGGAAAGCTAGTGCTGTGTCTCTTCAGCACACAAGCAGCTTTGCAACGGGGTCACCATCATTGCAGTCTCTCCTCGGTTTCCTACCTAAAAGTCCATTTGAATCCAAATTCTCAGGTGGTGTCTCTCAGCTGCCCAGCAGCACAGTTAGTACAGCACGAACGTTTGGCCTCTGCTCCCACAGCAGAAGAGCCAGGATTGAAAGCTGGTGCTGGACCTGTTCAGCACACAATCACCTTTACATTGGTGCCTCCATCGTTGCTTTCACTGGTCACATTCATACAGGAAAAGCATTTGAATGGAATCAGTCCAGAGGCTGCTCTCTGCTGCGCAGCAACACAGCACAGAATGAACAGTGGCATCTGCTCACACGGCAGAAGGACCAGCAGGGAAAGCTAGTGCTCTGCTTCTTCAGCACACACGCAGCTTTGCAACGGGGTCACCATCATTGCAGTCTCTCCTCGGTTTCATACCTAAAAGTCCATTTGAATCCGAATTCTCAGGTGGTGTCGCTCAGCTGCCCAGCAGCACAGTGAGTACAGCACGAACGTTTGGCCTCTGCTCCCACAGCAGAAGAGCCAGGATTGAAAGCTGGTGCTGGACCTGTTCAGCACACAATCCCCTTTACATTGGTGCCTCCATCGTTGCTTTCACTGCTAACACTCATACAGGAAAAGCATTTGAATAGAATCCGTCCAGAGCCTGCTCCCTGCTGGCAGCAACACAGCACAGAATGAACAGTGGCATCTGCTCACACGGCAGAAGGACCAGCAGGGAAAGCTAGTGCTCTGCTTCTTCAGCACACAAGCAGCTTTGCAACGGGGTCACCATCATTGCAGTCTCTCCTCGGTTTCATACCTAAAAGTCCATTTGAATCCAAATTCTCAGGTGGTGTCTCTCAGCTGCCCAGCAGCACAGTTAGTACAGCATGAACGTTTGGCCTCTGCTCCCACAGCAGAAGAGCCAGGATTGAAAGCTGGTGCTGGACCTGTTCAGCACACAATCCCTTTTACATTGGTGCATTCATCGTTGCTTTCACTGCTCACTTTCATACAGGAAAAGCATTTGAATGGAATCAGTCCAGAGCCTGCTCTCTGCTGCGCAGCAACACAGTCAGCACAGAATGAACAGTGGCATCTGCTCACACGGCAGAAGGAGCAGCAGGGAAAGCTAGTGCTCTGCTTCTTCAGCACACAAGCAGCTTTGCAACGGGGTCACCATCATTGCAGTCTCTCCTCGGTTTCATACCTAAAAGTCCATTTGAATCCAAATTCTCAAGCAGTCTCAGCTGCCCAGCAGCACAGTGAGTACAGCACGAACGTTTGGCATCTGCTCCCACAGCAGAAGAGCAAGGATTGAAAGCTGGTGCTGGACCTGTTCAGCACACAATCCCCTTTACATTGGTGCATCCATCGTTGCTTTCACTGCTAACACTCGTACAGGAAAAGCATTTGAATAGAATCAGTCCAGAGCCTGCTCCCTGCTGGCAGCAACACAGCACAGAATGAACAGGGGCATATGCTCACACGGCAGAAGGACCAGCAGGGAAAGCTAGTGCTGTGTCTCTTCAGCACACAAGAAGCTTTGCAACGGGGTCACCATCATTGCAGTCTCTCCTCGGTTTCATACCTAAAAGTCCATTTGAATCCAAATTCTCAGGTGGTGTCTCTCAGCTGCCCAGCAGCACAGTTAGTACAGCACGAACGTTTGGCCTCTGCTCCCACAGCAGAAGAGCCAGGATTGAAAGCTGGTGCTGGACCTGTTCAGCACACAATCACCTTTACATTAATGCCTCCATCGTTGCTTTCAGTGCTCACATTCATACAGGAAAAGCATTTGAATGGAATCAGTCCAGAGGCTGCTCTCTGCTGCGCAGCAACACAGCACAGAATGAACAGTGGCATCTGCTCACACGGCAGAAGGAGCAGCAGGGAAAGCTAGTGCTCTGCTTCTTCAGCACACACGCAGCTTTGCAACGGGGTCACCATCATTGCAGTCTCTCCTCGGTTTCATACCTAAAAGTCCATTTGAATCCGAATTCTCAGGTGGTGTCTCTCAGCTGCCCAGCAGCACAGTTAGTACAGCACGAACGTTTGGCCTCTGCTCCCACAGCAGAAGAGCCAGGATTGAAAGCTGGTGCTGGACCTGTTCAGCACACAATCACCTTTACATTAATGCCTCCATCGTTGCTTTCAGTGCTCACATTCATACAGGAAAAGCATTTGAATGGAATCAGTCCAGAGGCTGCTCTCTGCTGCGCAGCAACACAGCACAGAATGAACAGTGGCATCTGCTCACACGGCAGAAGGAGCAGCAGGGAAAGCTAGTGCTCTGCTTCTTCAGCACACACGCAGCTTTGCAACGGGGTCACCATCATTGCAGTCTCTCCTCGGTTTCATACCTAAAAGTCCATTTGAATCCGAATTCTCAGGTGGTGTCGCTCAGCTGCCCAGCAGCACAGTGAGTACAGCACGAACGTTTGGCCTCTGCTCCCACAGCAGAAGAGCCAGGATTGAAAGCTGGTGCTGGACCTGTTCAGCACACAATCCCCTTTACATTGGTGCCTCCATCGTTGCTTTCACTGCTAACACTCATACAGGAAAAGCATTTGAATGGAATCAGTCCAGAGGCTGCTCTCTGCTGCGCAGCAACACAGTCAGCACAGAATGAACAGTGGCATCTGCTCACACGGCAGAAGGAGCAGCAGGGAAAGCTAGTGCTCTGCTTCTTCAGCACACAAGCAGCTTTGCAACGGGGTCACCATCATTGCAGTCTCTCCTCGGTTTCATACCTAAAAGTCCATTTGAATCCGAATTCTCAGGTGGTGTCTCTCAGCTGCCCAGCAGCACAGTTAGTACAGCACGAACGTTTGGCATCTGCTCCCACAGCAGAAGAGCCAGGATTGAAAGCTGGTGCTGGACCTGTTCAGCACACAATCACCTTTACATTGGTGCCCCCATCGTTGCTTTCACTGCTAACACTCATACAGGAAAAGCATTTGAATAGAATCCGTCCAGAGCCTGCTCTCTGCTGTGCAGGAACACAGTCAGCACAGAATGAACAGTGGCATCTGCTCACACGGCAGAAGGAGCAGCAGGGAAAGCTAGTGCTCTGCTTCTTCAGCACACAAGCAGCTTTGCAACGGGGTCACCATAATTGCAGTCTCTCCTCGGATTCATACCTAAAAGTCCATTTGAATACAAATTCTCAGGTGGTCTCAGCTGCCCAGCAGCACAGTGAGTACAGCACGAACGTTTGGCATCTGCTCCCACAGCAGAAGAGCCAGGATTGAAAGCTGATGCTGGACCTGTTCAGCACACAATCACCTTTACATTGGTGCCTCCATCGTTGCTTTCACTGCTCACATTCATACAGGAAAAGCATTTGAATGGAATCAGTCATGAGGCTGCTCTCTACTGCGCAGCAACACAGTCAGCACAGAATGAACAGTGGCATCTGCTCACACGGCAGAAGGAGCAGCAGGGAAAGCTAGTGCTCTGCTTCTTCAGCACACAAGCAGCTTTGCAACGGGGTCACCATCATTGCAGTCTCTCCTCGGTTTCATACCTAAAAGTCCATTTGAATCCAAATTCTCAGGTGGTGTCTCTCAGCTGCCCAGCAGCACAGTTAGTACAGCACGAACGTTTGGCCTCTGCTCCCACAGCAGAAGAGCCAGGATTGAAAGCTGGTGCTGGACCTGTTCAGCACACAATCCCTTTTACATTGGTGCATTCATCGTTGCTTTCACTGCTCACTTTCATACAGGAAAAGCATTTGAATGGAATCAGTCCAGAGCCTGCTCTCTGCTGCGCAGGAACACAGTCAGCACAGAATGAACAGTGGCATCTGCTCACACGGCAGAAGGAGCAGCAGGGAAAGCTAGTGCTCTGCTTCTTCAGCACACAAGCAGCTTTGCAACGGGGTCACCATCACTGCAGTCTCTCCTCGGTTTCATACCTAAAAGTCCATTTGAATCCAAATTCTCAGGTGGTGTCTCTCAGCTGCCCAGCAGCACAGTTAGTACAGCACGAACGTTTGGCCTCTGCTCCCACAGCAGAAGAGCCAGGATTGAAAGCTGGTGCTGGACCTGTTCAGCAAACAATGACCTTTACATTGGTGCCTCCATCGTTGCTTTAACTGCTAACACTCATACAGGAAAAGCATTTGAATAGAATCCGTCCAGAGCCTGCTCCCTGCTGGCAGCAACACAGCACAGAATGAACAGTGGCATCTGCTCACAAGGCAGAAGGAGCAGCAGGGAAAGCTAGTGCTCTGCTTCTTCAGCACACAAGCAGCTTTGCAACGGGGTCACCATCATTGCAGTCTCTCCTCGGCTTCATACCTAAAAGTCCATTTGAATCCGAATTCTCAGGTGGTGTCGCTCAGCTGCCCAGCAGCACAGTGAGTACAGCACGAACGTTTGGCATCTGCTCCCACAGCAGAAGAGCCAGGATTGAAAGCTGGTGCTGGACCTGTTCAGCAAACAATCACCTTTACATTGGTGCCTCCATCGTTGCTTTCACTGCTCACTTTCATACAGGCAAAGCATTTGAATGGAATCAGTCCAGAGGCTGCTCTCTGCTGCGCAGCAACACAGCACAGAATGAACAGTGGCATCTGCTCACACGGCAGAAGGAGCAGCAGGGAAAGCTCGGGCTGTGTCTCTTCAGCACACAAGCAGCTTTGCAACGGGGTCACCATCATTGCAGTCTCTCCTCGGTTTCCTACCTAAAAGTCCATTTGAATCCAAATTCTCAGGTGGTGCCTCTCAGCTGCCCAGCAGCACAGTGAGTACAGCACGAACGTTTGGCCTCTGCTCCCACAGCAGAAGAGCCAGGATTGAAAGCTGGTGCTGGACCTGTTCAGCAAACAATCACCTTTACATTGGTGCCTCCATCGTTGCTTTCACTGCTCACATTCATACAGTAAAAGCATTTGAATGGAATCAGTCCAGAGGCTGCTCTCAGCTGCGCAGCAACACAGTCAGCACAGAATGAACAGTGGCATCTGCTCACACGGCAGAAGGAGCAGCAGGGAAAGCTAGTGCTCTGCTTCTTCAGCACACAAGCAGCTTTGCAACGGGGTCACCATCATTTCAGTCTCTCCTCGGTTTCATACCTAAAAGTCCATTTGAATCCAAATTCTCAAGCGGTCTCAGCTGCCCAGCAGCACAGTGAGTACAGCACGAACGTTTGGCATCTGCTCCCACAGCAGAAGAGCAAGGATTGAAAGCTGGTGCTGGACCTGTTCAGCACACAATCCCCTTTACATTGGTGCATCCATCGTTGCTTTCACTGCTAACACTCGTACAGGAAAAGCATTTGAATAGAATCAGTCCAGAGCCTGCTCCCTGCTGGCAGCAACACAGCACAGAATGAACAGGGGCATCTGCTCACACGGCAGAAGGACCAGCAGGGAAAGCTACTGCTGGGTCTCTTCAGCACACAAGCAGCTTTGCAACGGGGTCACCATCATTGCAGTCTCTCCTCGGTTTCATACCTAAAAGTCCATTTGAATCCAAATTCTCAGGTGGAGTCTCTCAGCTGCCCAGCAGCACAGTTAGTACAGCACGAACGTTTGGCCTCTGCTCCCACAGCAGAAGAGCCAGGATTGAAAGCTGGTGCTGGACCTGTTCAGCACACAATCCCTTTTACATTGGTGCCTCCATCGTTGCTTTCACTGCTCACTTTCATACAGGAAAAGCATTTGAATAGAATCCGTCCAGAGCCTGCTCCCTGCTGGCAGCAACACAGCACAGAATGAACAGTGGCATCTGCTCACACGGTAGAAGGAACAGCAGGGAAAGCTCGGGCTGTGTCTCTTCAGCACAGAAGCAGCTTTGCAACGGGGTCACCATCATTGCAGTCTCTCCTCGGTTTCCTACCTAAAAGTCCATTTGAATCCAAATTCTCAAGCGGTCTCAGCTGCCCAGCAGCACAGTGAGTACAGCACGAACGTTTGGCCTCTGCTCCCACAGCAGAAGAGCCAGGATTGAAAGCTGGTGCTGGACCTGTTCAGCACACAATCCCTTTTACATTGGTGCATTCATCGTTGCTTTCAGTGCTCACTTTCATACAGGAAAAGCATTTGAATGGAATCAGTCCAGAGGCTGCTCTCTGCTGCGCAGCAACACAGTCAGCAGAGAATGAGCAGTGGCATCTGCTCACACGGCAGAAGGAGCAGCAGGGAAAGCTAGTGCTCTGCTTCTTCAGCACACAAGCAGCTTTGCAACGGGGTCACCATCATTGCAGTCTCTCCTCGGTTTCATACCTAAAAGTCCATTTGAATCCAAATTCTCACGTGGTCTCTCTCACCTGCCCAGCAGCACAGTGAGTACAGCACGAACGTTTGGCCTCTGCTCCCACAGCAGAAGAGCCAGGATTGAAAGCTGGTGCTGGACCTGTTCAGCACACAATCCCCTTTACATTGGTGCCTCCATCGTTGCTTTCACTGCTCACATTCATACAGGAAAAGCATTTGAATGGAATCAGTCCAGGGCCTGCTCTCTGCTGCGCAGGAACACAGTCAGCACAGAATGAACAGTGGCATCTGCTCACACGGCAGAAGGAGCAGCAGGGAAAGCTAGTGCTCTGCTTCTTCAGCACACAAGCAGCTTTGCAACGGGGTCACCATCATTGCAGTCTCTCCTCGGCTTCATACCTAAAAGTCCATTTGAATCCGAATTCTCAGGTGGTGTCGCTCAGCTGCCCAGCAGCACAGTGAGTACAGCACGAACGTTTGGCCTCTGCTCCCACAGCAGAAGAGCCAGGATTGAAAGCTGGTGCTGGACCTGTTCAGCACACAATCCCCTTTACATTGGTGCCTCCATCGTTGCTTTCACTGCTCACATTCATACAGGAAAAGCATTTGAATAGAATCCGTCCAGAGCCTGCTCCCTGCTGGCAGCAACACAGCACAGAATGAACAGTGGCATCTGCTCACACGGCAGAAGGAGCAGCAGGGAAAGCTACTGCTCTGCTTCTTCAGCACACAAGCAGCTTTGCAACGGGGTCGCCATCATTGCAGTCTCTCCTCGGCTTCATACCTAAAAGTCCACTTGAATCCAAATTCTCAGGTGGTGTCTCTCAGCTGCCCAGCAGCACAGTGAGTACAGCACGAACGTTTGGCCTCTGCTCCCACAGCAGAAGAGCCAGGATTGAAAGCTGGTGCTGGACCTGTTCAGCACACAATCCCCTTTACATTGGTGCCTCCATCGTTGCTTTCACTGCTCACATTCATACAGGAAAAGCATTTGAATGGAATCAGTCCAGAGCCTGCTCTCTGCTGCGCAGCAACACAGTCAGCACAGAATGAACAGTGGCATCTGCTCACACGGCAGAAGGAGCAGCAGGGAAAGCTAGTGCTCTGCTTCTTCAGCACACAAGCAGCTTTGCAAAGGGGTCACCATCATTGCAGTCTCTCCTCGGCTTCATACCTAAAAGTCCATTTGAATCCAAATTCTCAGGTGGTGTCTCTCAGCTGCCCAGCAGCACAGTTAGTACAGCACGAACGTTTGGCCTCTGCTCCCACAGCAGAAGAGCCAGGATTGAAAGCTGGTGCTGGACCTGTTCAGCACACAATCCCTTTTACATTGGTGCATTCATCGTTGCTTTCACTACTGACTTTCATACAGGAAAAGCATTTGAATGGAATCAGTCCAGAGGCTGCTCTCTGCTGCGCAGCAACACAGTCAGCACAGAATGAACAGTGGCATCTGCTCACACGGCAGAAGGAGCAGCAGGGAAAGCTAGTGCTCTGCTTCTTCAGCACACAAGCAGCTTTGCAACGGGGTCACCATCATTGCAGTCTCTCCTCGGCTTCATACCTAAAAGTCCATTTGAATCCGAATTCTCAGGTGGTGTCGCTCAGCTGCCCAGCAGCACAGTGAGTACAGCACGAACGTTTGGCCTCTGCTCCCACAGCAGAAGAGCCAGGATTGAAAGCTGGTGCTGGACCTGTTCAGCACACAATCACCTTTACATTGGTGCCTCCATCGTTGCTTTCACTGCTAACACTCATACAGGAAAAGCATTTGAATAGAATCAGTCCAGAGCCTGCTCCCTGCTGGCAGCAACACAGCACAGAATGAACAGTGGCATCTGCTCACACGGCAGAAGGAGCAGCAGGGAAAGCTAGTGCTCTGCTTCTTCAGCACACAAGCAGCTTTGCAACGGGGTCACCATCATTGCAGTCTCTCCTCGGTTTCATACCTAAATGTCCATTTGAATCCGAATTCTCAGGTGGTGTCTCTCAGCTGCCCAGCAGCACAGTGAGTACAGCACGAACGTTTGGCCTCTGCTCCCACAGCAGAAGAGCCAGGATTGAAAGCTGGTGCTGGACCTGTTCAGCACACAATCCCTTTTACATTGGTGCCTCCATCGTTGCTTTCACTGCTAACACTCGTACAGGAAAAGCATTTGAATAGAATCAGTCCAGAGCCTGCTCCCTGCTGCGCAGCAACACAGCACAGAATGAACAGGGGCATCTGCTCACACGGCAGAAGGACCCGCAGGGAAAGCTAGTGCTGTGCCTCTTCAGCACACAAGAAGCTTTGCAACGGGGTCACCATCATTGCAGTCTCTCCTCGGCTTCCTATCTAAAAGTCCATTTGAATCCAAATTCTCAGGTGGTGTCTCTCAGCTGCCCAGCAGCACAGTTAGTACAGCACGAACGTTTGGCCTCTGCTCCCACAGCAGAAGAGCCAGGATTGAAAGCTGGTGCTGGACCTGTTCAGCACACAATCACCTTTACATTGGTGCCTCCATCGTTGCTTTCACTGCTCACATTCATACAGGAAAAGTATTTGAATGGAATCAGTCCAGAGCCTGCCCTCTGCTGCGCAGCAACACAGTCAGCACAGAATGAACTGTGGCATCTGCTCACACGGCAGAAGGAGCAGCACTGAAAGCTAGTGCTCTGCTTCTTCAGCACACAAGCAGCTTTGCAACGGGGTCACCATCATTGCAGTCTCTCCTCGGTTTCATACCTAAAAGTCCATTTGAATCCAAATTCTCAAGCGGTCTCAGCTGCCCAGCAGCACAGTGAGTACAGCACGAACGTTTGGCATCTGCTCCCACAGCAGAAGTGCAAGGATTGAAAGCTGGTGCTGGACCTGTTCAGCACACAATCCCCTTTACATTGGTGCCTCCATCGTTGCTTTCACTGCTAACACTCGTACAGGAAAAGCAGTTGAATAGAATCAGAGTAGAGCCTGATCCCTGCTGGCAGCAACACAGCACAGAATGAACAGGGACATCTGCTCACACGGCAGAAGGACCCGCAGGGAAAGCTAGTGCTGTGTCTCTTCAGCACACAAGAAGCTTTGCAACGGGGTCACCATCATTGCAGTCTCTCCTCGGCTTCATACCTAAAAGTCCATTTGAATCCAAATTCTCAGGTGGTCTCTCTCAGCTGCCCAGCAGCACAGTGAGTACAGCACGAACGTTTGGCATCTGCTCCCGCAGCAGAAGAGTAAGGATTGAAAGCTGGTGCTGGACCTGTTCAGCACACAATCACCTTTACATTGGTGCCTCCATCGTTGCTTTCACTGCTCACTTTCATACAGGAAAAGCATTTGAATGGAATCAGTCCAGAGCCTGCTCTCTGCTGCGCAGCAACACAGTCAGCACAGAATGAACAGTGGACTCAGCTAACACAGCAGAAGGACCAGCAGGGAAAGGTAGGGCTGTGTCTCTTCAGCACACAAGCAGCTTTGCAACGGGGTCACCATCATTGCAGTCTCTCCTCGGTTTCATACCTAAAAGTCCATTTGAATCCAAATTCTCAGGTGGTCTCTCTCAGCTGCCCAGCAGCACAGTGAGTACAGCACGAACGTTTGGCATCTGCTCCCACAGCAGAAGAGCCAGGATTGAAAGCTGGTGCTGGACCTGTTCAGCACACAATCCCCTTTACATTGGTGCCTCCGTCGTTGCTTTCACTGCTAACACTCATACAGGAAAAGCATTTGAATGGAATCAGTCCAGAGGCTGCTCCCTGCTGGCAGCAACACCGCACAGAATGAACAGTGGATTCTGCTCGCACAGCAGAAGGACCAGCAGGGAAAGCTTGTGCTGGGCTTCTTCAGCACACAAGGAGCTTTGCAACGGGGTCACCATCATTGCAGTCTCTCCTCGGTTTCATACCTAAAAGTCCATTTGAATCCAAATTCTCAGGTGGTCTCTCTCAGCTGCCCAGCAGCACATTGAGTACAGCACGAACGTTTGGCATCTGCTCCCGCAGCAGAAGAGCAAGGATTGAAAGCTGGTGTTGGACCTGTTCAGCACACAATCCCCTTTACATTGGTGCCTCCATCGTTGCTTTCACTGCTCACTTTCATACAGGAAAAGCATTTGAATGAAATCAGTCCAGAGCCTGCTCTCTGCTGCGCAGCAACACAGTCAGCACAGAATGAACAGTGGCATCTGCTCACACGGCAGAAGGACCAGCAGGGAAAGCTAGTGCTGGGCTTCTTCAGCACACAAGGAGCTTTGCAACGGGGTCACCATCATTGCAGTCTCTCCTCGGTTTCATACCTAAAAGTCCATTTGAATCCAAATTCTCAGGCGGTCTCAGCTGCCCAGCAGCACAGTGAGTACAGCACGAACGTTTGGCATCTGCTCCCACAGCAGAAGAGCACGGATTGAAAGCTGGTGCTGGACCTGTTCAGCACACAATCCCCTTTACATTGGTGCCTCCGTCGTAGCTTTCACTGCTAACACTCATACAGGAAAAAGCTTTTGAATGGAATCAGTCCAGAGCCTGGTCCCTGCTGGCAGCCACACCGCACAGAATGAACAGTGGATTCTGCTCGCACAGCAGAAGGACCAGCAGGGAAAGCTAGTGCTGGGCTTCTTCAGCACACAAGCAGCTTTGCAACGGGGTCACCATCATTGCAGTCTCTCCTCGGTTTCATACCTAAAAGTCCATTTGAATCCAAATTCTCAGGTGGTCTCTCTCAGCTGCCCAGCAGCACAGTGAGTACAGCACGAACGTTTGGCATCTGCTCCCACAGCAGAAGAGCCAGGATTGGAAGCTGGTGCTGGACCTGTTCAGCACACAATCCCCTTTACATTGGTGCCTCCATCGTTGCTTTCACTGCTCACTTTCATACAGGAAAAGCATTTGAATGGAATCAGTCCAGAGCCTGCTCTCTGCTGAGCAGCAACACAGTCAGCACAGAATGAACAGTGGATTCTGCTCGCACAGCAGAAGGACCAGCAGGGAAAGCTAGTGCTGGGCTTCTTCAGCACACAAGGAGCTTTGCAACGGGGTCACCATCATTGCAGTCTCTCCTCGGTTTCATACCTAAAAGTCCATTTGAATCCAAATTCTCAGGTGGTCTCTCTCAGCTGCCCAGCAGCACAGTGAGTACAGCACGAACGTTTGGCATCTGCACCCGCAGCAGAAGAGTAAGGATTAAAAGCTGGTGTTGGACCTGTTCAGCACACAATCCCCTTTACATTGGTGCCTCCATCGTTGCTTTCACTGCTCACTTTCATACAGGAAAAGCATTTGAATGAAATCAGTCCAGAGCCTGCTCTCTGCTGCGCAGCAACACAGTCAGCACAGAATGAACAGTGGACTCAGCTAACGCAGCAGAAGGACCAGCAGGGAAAGGTAGGGCTGTGTCTCTTCAGCACACAAGCAGCTTTGCAACGGGGTCACCATCATTGCAGTCTCTCCTCGGTTTCATACCTAAAAGTCCATTTGAATCCAAATTCTCAGGTGGTCTCTCTCAGCTGCCCAGCAGCACAGTGAGTACAGCACGAACGTTTGGCATCTGCTCCCACAGCAGAAGAGCAAGGATTGAAAGCTGGTGCTGGACCTGTTCAGCACACAATCCCCTTTACATTGGTGCCTCCGTCGTAGCTTTCACTGCTAACACTCATACAGGAAAAGCTTTTGAATGGAATCAGTCCAGAGACTGCTCCCTGCTGGCAGCAACACCGCACAGAATGAACAGTGGATTCTGCTCGCACAGCAGAAGGACCAGCAGGGAAAGATAGGGCTGTGTCTCTTCAGCACAGAAGGAGCTTTGCAACGGGGTCACCATCATTGCAGTCTCTCCTCGGTTTCATACCTAAAAGTCCATTTGAATCCAAATTCTCAGGTGGTCTCTCTCAGCTGCCCAGCAGCACAGTGAGTACAGCACGAACGTTTGGCCTCTGCTCCCACAGCAGAAGAGCCAGGATTGGAAGCTGGTGCTGGACCTGTTCAGCACACAATCCCCTTTACATTGGTGCCTCCATCGTTGCTTTCACTGCTCACTTTCATACAGGAAAAGCATTTGAATGGAATCAGTCCAGAGACTGCTCTCTGCTGCGCAGCAACACAGTCAGCACAGAATCAACAGCGGCATTTGCTCACACGGCAGAAGGACCAGCAGGGAAAGCTAGTGCTGGGCTTCTTCAGCACACAAGCAGCTTTGCAACGGGGTCACCATCATTGCAGTCTCTCCTCGGTTTCATACCTAAAAGTCCATTTGAATCCAAATTCTCAAGCCGTCTCAGCTGCCCAGCAGCACAGTGAGTACAGCACGAACGTTTGGCATCTGCTCCCACAGCAGAAGAGCAAGGATTGAAAGCTGGTGCTGGACCTGTTCAGCACACAATCCCCTTTACATTGGTGCCTCCATCGTAGCTTTCACTGCTAACACTCATACAGGAAAAGCTTTTGAATGGAATCAGTCCAGAGCCTGCTCCCTTCTCGCAGCAACACAGCACAGAATGAACAGTGGCATCTGCTCACACGGCAGAAGGACCAGCAGGGAAAGATAGGGCTGTGTCTCTTCAGCACACAAGGAGCTTTGCAAAGGGGTCACCATCATTGCAGTCTCTCCTCGGGTTCATACCTAAAAGTCCATTTGAATCCAAATTCTCAGGTGGTCTCTCTCAGCTGCCCAGCAGCACAGTTAGTACAGCACGAACGTTTGGCATCTGCTCCCACAGCAGAAGAGCAAGGATTGAAAGCTGGTGCTGGACCTGTTCAGCACACAATCCCCTTTACATTGGTGCCTCCATCGTTGCTTTCACTGCTCACATTCATACAAGAAAAGCATTTGAATGGAATCAGTCCAGAGCCTGCTCTCTGCTGCGCAGCAACACAGTCAGCTCAGAATGAACAGTGGATTCTGCTCGCACAGCAGAAGGACCAGCAGGGAAAGCTAGTGCTGGGCTTCTTCAGCACACAAGCAGCTTTGCAACGGGGTCACCATCATTGCAGTCTCTCCTCGGTTTCATACCTAAAAGTCCATTTGAATCCAAATTCTCTGGTGGTCTCTCTCAGCTGCCCAGCAGCACAGTGAGTACAGCACGAACGTTTGGCATCTGCTCCCACAGCAGAAGAGCAAGGATTGAAAGCTGGTGCTGGATCTGTTCAGCACACAATCCCCTTTACATTGGTGCCTCCGTCGTAGCTTTCACTGCTAACACTCATACAGGAAAAGCATTTGAATGGAATCAGTCCAGAGCCTGCTCCCTGCTGGCAGCAACACAGCACAGAATGAACAGTGGCATCTGCTCACACGGCAGAAGGACCAGCAGGGAAAGCTAGTGCTCTGCTTCTTCAGCACACAAGGAGCTTTGCAACGGGGTCACCATCATTGCAGTCTCTCCTCGGTTTCATACCTAAAAGTCCATTTGAATCCAAATTCTCAGGTGGTCTCTCTCAGCTGCCCAGCAGCACAGTGAGTACAGCACGAACATTTGGCATCTGCTCCCACAGCAGAAGAGCAAGGATTGAAAGCTGGTGCTGGACCTGTTCAGCACACAATCCCCTTTACATTGGTGCCTCCATCCTTGCTTTCACTGCTCACTTTCATACAGGAAAAGCATTTGAATGGAATCAGTCCAGAGCCTGCTCTCTGCTGGCAGCAACACAGCACAGACTGAACAGTGGCATCTGCTCACACGGCAGAAGCATCATCAGGGAAAGCTTGTGTTCTGCTTCTTCAGCACACAAGCAGCTTTGCAACGTGGACACCATCATTGCAGTCTCTCCTCGGTTTCATACCTAAAAGTCCTTTTGAATCCAAATTCTCAGGTTGTCTCTCTCAGCTGCCCAGCAGCACAGTGAGTACAGCACGAACGTTTGGCATCTGCTCCCACAGCAGAAGAGCAAGGATTGAAAGCTGGTGCTGGACCTGTTCAGCACACAATCACCTTTACAATGGTGCCTCCATCGTTGCTTTCACTGCTAACACTCATACAGGAAAAGCATTTGAATGGAATCAGTCCAGAGCCTGCTCCCTTCTCGCAGCAACACAGCACAGAATGAACAGTGGCATCTGCTCACACGGAAGAAGGACCAGCAGGGAAAGATAGGGCTGTGTCTATTCAGCACACAAGGAGCTTTGCAACGGGGTCACCATCATTGCAGTCTCTCCTCGGTTTCATACCTAAAAGTCCATTTGAATCCAAATTCTCAGGTGGTCTCTCTCAGCTGCCCAGCAGCACAGTGAGTACAGCACGAACGTTTGGCATCTGCTCCCACAGCAGAAGAGCAAGGATTGAAAGCTGGTGCTGGACCTGTTCAGCACACAAACCCCTTTACATTGGTGCCTCCATCCTTGCTTTCACTGCTCACTTTCATACAGGAAAAGCATTTGAATGGAATCAGTCCAGAGCCTGCTCTCTGCTGCGCAGGAACACAGTCAGCACAGAATGAACAGTGGATTCTGCTCGCACAGCAGAAGGACCAGCAGGGAAAGCTAGTGCTGGGCTTCTTCAGCACACAAGCAGCTTTGCAACGGGGTCACCATCATTGCAGTCTCTCCTCGGGTTCATACCTAAAAGTCCATTTGAATCCAAATTCTCAGGTGGTCTCTCTCAGCTGCCCAGCAGCACAGTGAGTACAGCACGAACGTTTGGCCTCTGCTCCCACAGCAGAAGAGCCAGGAGGGAAAGCTGGTGCTGGACCTGTTCAGCACACAATCACCTTTACATTGGTGCCTCCATCGTTGCTTTCACTGCTCACTTTCATACAGGAAAAGCATTTGAATGGAATCAGTCCAGAGCCTGCTCTCTGCTGCGCAGCAACACAGTCAGCACAGAATGAACAGTGGATTCTGCTCGCACAGCAGAAGGACCAGCAGGGAAAGCTAGTGCTGGGCTTCTTCAGCACACAAGCAGCTTTGCAACGGGGTCACCATCATTGCAGTCTCTCCTCGGTTTCATACCTAAAAGTCCATTTGAATCCAAATTCTCAGGTGGTCTCAGCTGCCCAGCAGCACAGTGAGTACAGCACAAACGTTTGGCATCTGCTCCCACAGCAGAAGAGCCAGGATTGAAAGCTGGTGCTGGACCTGTTCAGCACACAATCCCCTTTACATTGGTGCCTCCGTCGTAGCTTTCACTGCTAACACTCATACAGGAAAAGCATTTGAATGGAATCAGTCCAGAGCCTGCTCCCTGCTGGCAGCAGCACAGCAGAGAATGAACAGTGGATTCTGCTCGCACAGCAGAAGGACCAGCAGGGAAAGCTAGTGCTGGGCTTCTTCAGCACACAAGGAGCTTTGCAACGGGGTCACCATCATTGCAGTCTCTCCTCGGGTTCATACCTAAAAGTCCATTTGAATCCAAATTCTCAGGTGGTCTCTCTCAGCTGCCCAGCAGCACAGTGAGTACAGCACGAACGCTTGGCATCTGCTCCCACAGCAGAAGAGCAAGGATTGAAAGCTGGTGCTGGACCTGTTCAGCACACAATCACCTTCACATTGGTGCCTCCATCGTTGCTTTCACTGCTCACTTTCATACAGGAAAAGCATTTGAATGGAATCAGTCCAGAGCCTGCTCTCTGCTGCGCAGCAACACAGCACAGAATGAACAGTGGCATCTGCTCACACGGCAGAAGGACCAGCAGGGAAAGATAGGGCTGTGTCTCTTCAGCACACAAGCAGCTTTGCAACGGGGTCACCATCATTGCAGTCTCTCCTCGGTTTCATACCTAAAAGTCCATTTGAATCCAAATTCTCAGGTGGTCTCTCTCAGCTGCCCAGCAGCACAGTGAGTACAGCACGAACGTTTGGCCTCTGCTCCCACAGCAGAAGAGCAAGGATTGGAAGCTGGTGCTGGACCTGTTCAGCACACAATCCCCTTTACATTGGTGCCTCCATCGTTGCTTTCACTGCTCACTTTCATACAGGAAAAGCATTTGAATGGAATCAGTCCAGAGCCTGCTCTCTGCTGCGCAGGAACACAGTCAGCACAGAATGAACAGTGGATTCTGCTCGCACAGCAGAAGGACCAGCAGGGAAAGCTAGTGCTCTGCTTCTTCAGCACACAAGCAGCTTTGCAACGGGGTCACCATCATTGCAGTCTCTCCTCGGGTTCATACCTAAAAGTCCATTTGAATCCAAATTCTCAGGTGGTGTCTCTCAGCTGCCCAGCAGCACAGTGAGTACAGCACGAACGTTTGGCATCTGCTCCCACAGCAGAAGAGCAAGGATTGAAAGCTGGTGCTGGACCTGTTCAGCACACAATCCCCTTTACATTGGTGCCTCCGTCGTAGCTTTCACTGCTAACACTCATACAGGAAAAGCATTTGAATGGAATCAGTCCAGAGCCTGCTCTCTGCTGCGCAGGAACACAGTCAGCACAGAATGAACAGTGGCATCTGCTCACACGGCAGAAGGACCAGCAGGGAAAGCTAGTGCTGGGCTTCTTCAGCACACAAGCAGCTTTGCAACGGGGTCACCATCATTGCAGTCTCTCCTCGGTTTCATACCTAAAAGTCCATTTGAATCCAAATTCTCAGGTGGTCTCTCTCAGCTGCCCAGCAGCACAGTGAGTACAGCACGAACGTTTGGCATCTGCTCCCAGAGCAGAAGAGCAAGGATTGAAATCTGGTGCTGGACCTGTTCAGCACACAATCACCTTTACATTGGTGCCTCCATCGTTGCTTTCACTGCTAACACTCATACAGGAAAAGCATTTGAATGGAATCAGTCCAGAGCCTGCTCCCTTCTTGCAGCAACACAGCACAGAATGAACAGTGGCATCTGCTCACACGGCAGAAGGAGCAGCAGGGAAAGCTAGTGCTGGGCTTCTTCAGCACACAAGCAGCTTTGCAACGGGGTCACCATCATTGCAGTCTCTCCTCGGTTTCATACCTAAAAGTCCATTTGAATCCAAATTCTCAGGTGGTCTCAGCTGCCCAGCAGCACAGTTAGTACAGCACGAACGTTTGGCATCTGCTCCCACAGCAGAAGAGCAAGGATTGAAAGCTGGTGCTGGACCTGTTCAGCACACAATCCCCTTTACATTGGTGTCTCCGTCGTTGCTTTCACTGCTAACACTCATACAAGAAAAGCATTTGAATGGAATCAGTCCAGAGCCTGCTCCCTGCTGTCAGCAACACCGCACAGAATGAACAGTGGATTCTGCTCGCACAGCAGAAGGACCAGCAGGGAAAGCTAGTGCTGGGCTTCTTCAGCACACAAGCAGCTTTGCAACGGGGTCACCATCATTGCAGTCTCTCCTCGGTTTCATACCTAAAAGTCCATTTGAATCCAAATTCTCAGGTGGTGTCTCTCAGCTGCCCAGCAGCACAGTGAGTACAGCACGAACGTTTGGCATCTGCTCCCACAGCAGAAGAGCAAGGATTGAAAGCTGGTGCTGGACCTGTTCAGCACACAATCCCCTTTACATTGGTGCCTCCATCGTTGCTTTCACTGCTCACTTTCATACAGGAAAAGCATTTGAATGGAATCAGTCCAGAGCCTGCTCTCTGCTGGCAGAAACACAGCACAGAATGAACAGTGGCATCTGCTCACACGGCAGAAGCGTCATCAGGGAAAGCTAGTGCTGGGCTTCTTCAGCACACAAGCAGCTTTGCAACGGGGTCACCATCATTGCAGTCTCTCCTCGGTTTCATACCTAAAAGTCCATTTGAATCCAAATTCTCAGGTGGTGTCTCTCAGCTGCCCAGCAGCACAGTGAGTACAGCACGAACGTTTGGCCTCTGCTCCCACAGCAGAAGAGCAAGGATTGAAAGCTGGTGCTGGACCTGTTCAGCACACAATCCCCTTTACATTGGTGCCTCCATCGTTGCTTTCACTGCTCACTTTCATACAGGAAAAGCATTTGAATGGAATCAGTCCAGAGCCTGCTCTCTGCTGCGCAGGAACACAGCACAGAATGAACAGTGGCATCTGCTCACACGGCAGAAGGACCAGCAGGGAAAGCTAGTGCTGTGTCTCTTCAGCACACAAGCAGCTTTGCAACGGGGTCACCATCATTGCAGTCTCTCCTCGGTTTCATACCTAAAAGTCCATTTGAATCCAAATTCTCAGGTGGTCTCAGCTGCCCAGCAGCACAGTGAGTACAGCACGAACGTTTGGCATCTGCTCCCACAGCAGAAGAGCAAGGATTGAAAGCTGGTGCTGGACCTGTTCAGCACACAATCCCCTTTACATTGGTGCCTCCATCGTTGCTTTCACTGCTAACACTCATACAGGAAAAGCATTTGAATAGAATCACTTCAGAGCCTGCTCACTGCTGGCAGCAACACAGCACAGAATGAACAGTGGCATCTGGTCACACGGCAGAAGGACCAGCAGGGAAAGCTAGTGCTGTGTCTCTTCAGCACACAAGGAGCTTTGCAACGGGGTCACCATCATTGCAGTCTCTCCTCGGTTTCATACCTAAAAGTCCATTTGAATCCAAATTCTCAGGTGGTCTCTCTCAGCTGCCCAGCAGCACAGTGAGTACAGCACGAACATTTGGCATCTGCTCCCACAGCAGAAGAGCAAGGATTGAAAGCTGGTGCTGGACCTGTTCAGCACACAATCCCCTTTACATTGGTGCCTCCATCGTTGCTTTCACTGCTCACTTTCATACAGGAAAAGCATTTGAATGGAATCAGTCCAGAGGCTGCTCTCTGCTGCGCAGCAACACAGTCAGCACAGAATGAACAGTGGATTCTGCTCGCACAGCAGAAGGACCAGCAGGGAAAGCTAGTGCTGGGCTTCTTCAGCACACAAGCAGCTTTGCAACGGGGTCACCATCATTGCAGTCTCTCCTCGGTTTTATACCTAAAAGTCCATTTGAATCCAAATTCTCAGGTGGTCTCAGCTGCCCAGCAGCACAGTGAGTACAGCACGAACGTTTGGCATCTGCTCCCACATCAGAAGAGCAAGGATTGAAAGCTGGTTCTGGACCTGTTCAGCACACAATCCCCTTTACATTTGTGCCTCCATCGTTGCTTTCACTGCTCACTTTCATACAGGAAAAGCATTTGAATGAAATCAGTCCAGAGCCTGCTCTCTGCTGCGCTGCAACATAGTCTGCACAGAATGAACAGTGGCATCTGCTCACACGGCAGAAGGACCAGCAGGGAAAGCTAGTGCTGTGTCTCTTCAGCACACAAGGAGCTTTGCAACGGGGTCACCATCATTGCAGTCTCTCCTCGGTTTCATACCTAAAAGTCCATTTGAATCCAAATTCTCAGGTGGTGTCTCTCAGCTGCCCAGCAGCACAGTGAGTACAGCACGAACGTTTGGCATCTGCTCCCACAGCAGAAGAGCAAGGATTGAAAGCTGGTGCTGGACCTGTTCAGCACACAATCCCCTTTACATTGGTGCCTCCATCGTTGCTTTCACTGCTCACTTTCATACAGGAAAAGCATTTGAATGGAATCAGTCCAGAGCCTGCTCTCTGCTGCGCAGGAACACAGCACAGAATGAACAGTGACATCTGCTCACACGGCAGAAGGACCAGCAGGGAAAGCTAGTGCTGTGTCTCTTCAGCACACAAGCAGCTTTGCAACGGGGTCACCATCATTGCAGTCTCTCCTCGGTTTCATACCTAAAAGTCCATTTGAATCCAAATTCTCAGGTGGTCTCAGCTGCCCAGCAGCACAGTGAGTACAGCACGAACGTTTGGCATCTGCTCCCACAGCAGAAGAGCAAGGATTGAAAGCTGGTGCTGGACCTGTTCAGCACACAATCCCCTTTACATTGGTGCCTCCGTCGTTGCTTTCACTGCTAACACTCATACAGGAAAAGCATTTGAATGGAATCAGTCCAGAGCCTGCTCCCTGCTGGCAGCAACACAGCACAGAATGAACAGTGGCATCTGCTCACACGGCAGAAGCATCATCAGGGAAAGCTAGTGCTCTGCTTCTTCAGCACACAGGCAGCTTTGCAACGGGGTCACCATCATTGCAGTCTCTCCTCGGCTTCATACCTGAAAGTCCATTTGAATCCAAATTCTCAGGTGGTCTCAGCTGCCCAGTAGCACACTGAGTACAGCACGACCTTTTGGCATCTGCTCCCACAGCAGAAGAGCAAGGATTGAAAGCTGGTGCTGGACCTGTTCAGCACACAATCCCCTTTACATTGGTGCCTCCATCGTTGCTTTCACTGCTCACTTTCATACAGGAAAAGCATTTGAATAGAATCAGTCCAGAGGCTGCTCTCTGCTGCGCAGCAACACAGTACAGAATGAACAGTGGCATCTGCTCACACGGCAGAAGGACCAGCAGGGAAAGCTAGTGCTGTGTCTCTTCAGCACACAAGCAGCTTTGCAACGGGGTCACCATCATTGCAGTCTCTCCTCGGTTTCCTACCTAAAAGTCCATTTGAATCCAAATTCTCAGGTGGTGTCTCTCAGCTGCCCAGCAGCACAGTTAGTACAGCACGAACGTTTGGCCTCTGCTCCCACAGCAGAAGAGCCAGGATTGAAAGCTGGTGCTGGACCTGTTCAGCACAAAATCCCCTTTACATTGGTGCATCCATCGTTGCTTTCACTGCTCACTTTCATACAGGAAAAGCATTTGAATGGAATCAGTCCAGAGCCTGTTCTCTGCTGCGCAGCAACACTGTCAGCACAGAATGAACAGTGGCATCTGCTCACACGGCAGAAGGACCAGCAGGGAAAGCTAGTGCTCTGCTTCTTCAGCACACAAGCAGCTTTGCAACGGGGTCACCATCATTGCAGTCTCTCCTCGGTTTCATACCTAAAAGTCCATTTGAATCCAAATTCTCAGGTGGTCTCAGCTGCCCAGTAGCACAGTGAGAACAGCACGTACCTTTGGCATCTGCTCCCACAGCAGAAGAGCCAGGATTGAAAGCTGGTGCTGGACCTGTTCAGCACACAATCCCCTTTACATTGGTGCCTGCATCGTTGCTTTCACTGCTCACTTTCATACAGGAAAAGCATTTGAATAGAATCAGTCCACAGCCTGCTCTCTGCTGCGCAGCAACACAGTCAGCACAAATGAACAGTGGATTCTGCTCGCACAGCAGAAGGACCAGCAGGGAAAGCTAGTGCTGTGTCTCTTCAGCACACAAGCAGCTTTGCAACGGGGTCACCATCATTGCAGTCTCTCCTCGGTTTCCTACCTAAAAGTCCATTTGAATCCAAATTCTCAGGTGGTCTCTCTCAGGTGCCCAGCAGCACAGTGAGTACAGCACGAACGTTTGGCCTCTGCTCCCACAGCAGAAGAGCCAGGATTGAAAGCTGGTGCTGGACCTGTTCAGCACACAATCCCCTTTACATTGGTGCCTCCATCGTTGCTTTCACTGCTCACTTTCATACAGGAAAAGCATTTGAATGGAATCAGTCCAGAGGCTGCTCTCTGCTGCGCAGCAACACAGTCAGCACAGAATGAACAGTGGATTCTGCTCGCACAGCAGAAGGACCAGCAGGGAAAGCTAGTGCTGGGCTTCTTCAGCACACAAGCAGCTTTGCAACGGGGTCACCATCATTGCAGTCTCTCCTCGGTTTCATACCTAAAAGTCCATTTGAATCCAAATTCTCAGGTGGTCTCAGCTGCCCAGTAGCACAGTGAGAACAGCACGAACGTTTGGCATCTGCTCCCACAGCAGAAGAGCAAGGATTGAAAGCTGGTGCTGGACCTGTTCAGCACACAATCACCTTTACATTGGTGCCTCCATCGTTGCTTTCACTGCTAACACTCATACCGGAAAAGCATTTGAATAGAATCAGTCCAGAGCCTGCTCTCTGCTGCGCAGCAACACAGTCAGGTCAGAATGAACAGTGGCATCTGCTCACACGGCAGAAGGACCAGCAGGGAAAGCTAGTGCTGGGCTTCTTCAGCACACAAGCAGCTTTGCAACGGGGTTACCATCATTGCAGTCTCTCCTCGGTTTCATACCTAAAAGTCCATTTGAATCCAAATTCTCAGGTGGTGTCTCTCAGCTGCCCAGCAGCACAGTGAGTAGAGCACGAACGTTTGGCCTCTGCTCCCACAGCAGAAGAGCCAGGATTGAAAGCTGGTTCTGGACCTGTTCAGCACACAATCCCCTTTACATTGGTGCCTCCATCGTTGCTTTCACTGCTAACACTCATACAGGAAAAGCATTCGAATAGAATCAGTCCAGAGGCTGCTCTCTGCTGCGCAGCAACACAGTCAGCACAGAATGAACAGTGGCATCTGCTCACACGGCAGAAGGACCAGCAGGGAAAGCTAGTGCTGTGTCTCTTCAGCACACAAGCAGCTTTGCAACGGGGTCACCATCATTGCAGTCTCTCCTCGGTTTCATACCTAAAAGTCCATTTGAATCCAAATTCTCAGGTGGTCTCTATCAGCTGCCCAGCAGCACAGTTAGTACAGCACGAAAGTTTGGCCTCTGCTCCCACAGCAGAAGAGCCAGGATTGAAAGCTGGTGCTGGACCTGTTCAGCACACAATCACCTTTACATTGGTGCCTCCATCGTTGCTTTCACTGCTCACTTTCATACAGGAAAAGCATTTGAATGGAATCAGTCCAGAGCCTGCTCTCTGCTGCGCAGAAACACAGTCAGCACAGAATGAACAGTGGCATCTGCTCACACGGCAGAAGGAGCAGCAGGGAAAGCTAGTGCTCTGCTTCTTCAGCACACAAGCAGCTTTGCAATGGGGTCACCATCATTGCAGTCTCTCCTCGGTTTCATACCTAAAAGTCCATTTGAATCCAAATTCTCAGGTGGTGTCTCTCAGCTGCCCAGCAGCACAGTGAGTACAGCACGAACGTTTGGCATCTGCTCCCACATCAGAAGAGCAAGGATTGAAAGCTGGTGCTGGACCTGTTCAGCACACAATCCCCTTTACATTGGTGCCTCCATCGTTGCTTTCACTGCTAACACTCATACAGGAAAAGCATTTGAATAGAATCAGTCTAGAGGCTGCTTTTTGCTGCGCAGCAACACAGTCAGCTCAGAATGAACAGTGGCATCTGCTCACACGGCAGAAGGACCAGCAGGGAAAGCTAGTGCTATGTCTCTTCAGCACACAAGCAGCTTTGCAACGGGGTCACCATCATTGCAGTCTCTCCTCGGGTTCATACCTAAAAGTCCATTTGAATCCGAATTCTCAGGTGGTGTCTCTCAGCTGCCCAGCAGCACAGTTAGTACAGCACGAAGGTTTGGGCCTCTGCTCCCACAGCAGAAGAGCCAGGATTGAAAGCTGGTGCTGGACCTGTTCAGCACACAATCCCCTTTACATTGGGGCCTCCATCGTTGCTTTCACTGCTCACTTTCATACAGGAAAAGCATTTGAATGGAATCAGTCCAGAGCCTGCTCTCTGCTGCGCAGGAACACAGTCAGCACAGAATGAACAGTGGCATCTGCTCACACGGCAGAAGGACCAGCAAGGAAAGCTAGTGCTCTGCTTCTTCAGCGCACAAGCAGCTTTGCAACGGGGTCACCATCATTGCAGTCTCTCCTCGGTTTCATACCTAAAAGTCCATTTGAATCCAAATTCTCAGGTGGTCTCAGCTGCAAAGCAGCAAAGTGAGAACAGCACGAACGTTTGGCCTCTGCTCCCACAGCAGAAGAGCAAGGACTGAAAGCTGGTGCTGGACCAGTTCAGCACACAATCCCCTTTACATTGGTGCCTCCATCGTTGCTTTCACTGCTAACACTCATACAGGAAAAGCATTTGAATAGAATCAGTCCAGAGGCTGCTCTCTGCTGCGCAGCAACACAGTCAGGTCAGAATGAACAGTGGCATCTGCTCACACGGCAGAAGGACCAGCAGGGAAAGCTTGTGCTGTGTCTCTTCAGCACACAAGCAGCTTTGCAACGGGGTCACCATCATTGCAGTCTCTCCTCGGTTTATACCTAAAAGTCCATTTGAATCCAAATTCTCAGGTGGTGTCTCTCAGCTGCCCAGCAGCACACTTAGTACAGCACGAACGTTTGGCCTCTGCTCCCACAGCAGAAGAGCCAGGATTGAAAGCTGGTGCTGGACCTGTTCAGCACACAATCCCCTTTACATTGGTGCCTCCATCGTTGCTTTCACTGCTCACTTTCATACAGGAAAAGCATTTGAATAGAATCAGTCCAGAGGCTGCTCTCTGCTGTGCAGCAACACAGTCAGCACAGAATGAACAGTGGCATCTGCTCACACGGCAGAAGGACCAGCAGGGAAAGCTAGTGCTGTGTCTCTTCAGCACACAAGCAGCTTTGCAACGGGGTCACCATCATTGCAGTCTCTCCTCGGTTTCATACCTAAAAGTCCATTTGAATCCAAATTCTCAGGTGGTGTCTCTCAGCTGCCCAGCAGCACAGTTAGTACAGCACGAACGTTTGGCCTCTGCTCCCACAGCAGAAGAGCCAGGATTGAAAGCTGGTGCTGGACCTGTTCAGCACACAATCCCCTTTACATTGGTGCATCCATCGTTGCTTTCACTGCTCACTTTCATACAGGAAAAGCATTTGAATGGAATCAGTCCAGAGGCTGCTCTCTGCTGCGCAGCAACACTGTCAGCACAGAATGAACAGTGGCATCTGCTCACACGGCCGAAGGACCAGCAGGGAAAGCTAGTGCTCTGCTTCTTCAGCACACAAGCAGCTTTGCAACGGGGTCACCATCATTGCAGTCTCTCCTCGGTTTCCTACCTAAAAGTCCATTTGAATCCAAATTCTCAGGTGGTCTCTCTCAGCTGCCCAGCAGCACAGTGCGTACAGCACGAACGTTTGGCATCTGCTCCCACAGCAGAAGAGCCAGGATTGAAAGCTGGTGCTGGACCTGTTCAGCACACAATCACCTTTACATTGGTGCCTCCATCGTTGCTTTCACTGCTAACACTCATACAGGAAAAGCATTTGAATAGAATCAGTCCAGAGCCTGCTCCCTGCTGGCAGCAACACAGCACAGAATGAACAGTGGCATCTGCTCACACGGCAGAAGGAGCAGCAGGGAAACTAGGGCTGTGTCTCTTCAGCACACAAGCAGCTTTGCAACGGGGTTACCGTCATTGCAGTCTCTCCTCGATTTCATACCTAAAAGTCCATTTGAATCCGAATTCTCAGGTGGTGTCTCTCAGCTGCCCAGCAGCACAGTTAGTACAGCACGAACGTTTGGCCTCTGCTCCCACATCAGAAGAGCAAGGATTGAAAGCTGGTGCTGGACCTGTTCAGCACACAATCACCTTTACATTGGTGCCTCCATCGTTGCTTTCACTGCTCACTTTCATACAGGAAAAGCATTTGAATGGAATCAGTCCAGAGCCTGCTCCCTGCTGGCAGCAACGCAGCACAGAATGAACAGTGGCATCTGCTCACACGGCAGAAGGACCAGCAGGGAAAGATAGGGCTGGGCTTCTTCAGCACACAAGCAGCTTTGCAACGGGGTCACCATCATTGCAATCTCTCCTCAGTTTCATACCTAAAAGTCCATTTGAATCCAAATTCTTAGGTGGTCTCAGCTGCCCAGCAGCACAGTGAGTACAGCACGAACGTTTGGCCTCTGCTCCCACAGCAGAAGAGCCAGGATTGAAAGCTGGTGCTGGACCTGTTCAGCACACAATCCCCTTTACACTAGTGCCTCCATCGTTGCTTTCACTGCTCACTTTCATACAGGAAAAGCATTTGAATGGAATCAGTCCAGAGCCTGCTCTCTGCTGTGCAGGAACATAGCACAGAATGAACAGTGGCATCTGCTCACACGGCAGAAGGAGCAGCAGGGAAAGCTAGTGCTCTGCTTCTTCAGCACACAAGCAGCTTTGCAACGGGGTCACCATCATTGCAGTCTCTCCTCGGTTTCATACCTAAAAGTCCATTTGAATCCAAATTCTCAGGTGGTGTCTCTCAGCTGCCCAGCAGCACAGTGAGTACAGCACGAACGTTTGGCCTCTGCTCCCACAGCAGAAGAGCCAGGATTGAAAGCTGGTGCTGGACCTGTTCAGCACACAATCCCCTTTACATTGGTGCCTCCATCGTTGCTTTCACTGCTCACTTTCATACAGGAAAAGCATTTGAATGGAATCAGTCCAGAGGCTGCTCTCTGCTGCGCAGCAACTCAGTCAGCACAGAATGAACAGCGGCATCTGCTCACACGGCAGAAGGACCAGCAGGGAAAGCTAGTGCTCTGCTTCTTCAGCACACAAGCAGCTTTGATACGGGGTCACCATCATTGCAGTCTCTCCTCGGTTTCCTACCTAAAAGTCCATTTGAATCCAAATTCTCAGGTGGTGTCTCTCAGCTGCCCAGCAGCACAGTTAGTACAGCACGAACGTTTGGCCTCTGCTCCCACAGCAGAAGAGCCAGGATTGAAAGCTGGTGCTGGACCTGTTCAGCACACAATCACCTTTACATTGGTGCCTCCATCGTTGCTTTCACTGCTCACATTCATACAGGAAAAGCATTTGAAGGGAATCAGTCCAGAGGCTGCTCTCTGCTGCGCAGCAACACAGTCAGCACAGAATGAACAGTGGCATCTGCTCACACGGCAGAAGGAGCAGCAGGGAAAGCTAGTGCTCTGCTTCTTCAGCACACAAGCAGCTTTGCAACGGGGTCACCATCATTGCAGTCTCTCCTCGGTTTCATACCTAAAAGTCCATTTGAATCCAAATTCTCAGGTGGTGTCTCTCAGCTGCCCAGCAGCACAGTTAGTACAGCACGAACGTTTGGCCTCTGCTCCCACAGCAGAAGAGCCAGGATTGAAAGCTAGTGCTGGACCTGTTCAGCACACAATCCCTTTTACATTGGTGCATTCATCGTTGCTTTCACTGCTCACTTTCATACAGGAAAAGCATTTGAATGGAATCAGTCCAGAGGCTGCTCTCTGCTGCGCAGCAACACAGTCAGCACAGAATGAACAGTGGCATCTGCTCACACGGCAGAAGGAGCAGCAGGGAAAGCTAGTGCTCTGCTTCTTCAGCACACAAGCAGCTTTGCAACGGGGTCACCATCATTGCAGTCTCTCCTCGGTTTCATACCTAAAAGTCCATTTGAATACAAATTCTCAGGGGGTCTCAGCTGCCCAGCAGCACAGTGAGTACAGCACGAACGTTTGGCATCTGCTCCCACCACAGAAGAGCAAGGATTGAAAGCTGGTGCTGGACCTGTTCAGCACACAATCACCTTTACATTGGTGCCTCCATCGTTGCTTTCACTGCTAACACTCATACAGGAAAAGCTTTTGAATAGAATCAGTCCAGAGCCTGCTCTCTGCTGCGCAGCAACACAGTCAGCACAGAATGAACAGTGGCATCTTCTCACACGGCAGAAGGAGCAGCAGGGAAAGCTAGTGGTCTACTTCTTCAGCACACAAGCAGCTTTGCAACGGGGTCACCATCATTGCAGTCTCTCCTCGGTTTCCTACCTAAAAGTCCATTTGAATCCAAATTCTCAGGTGGTGTCTCTCAGCTGCCCAGCAGCACAGTTAGTACAGCACGAACGTTTGGCATCTGCTCCCACAGCAGAAGAGCCAGGATTGAAAGCTGGTGCTGGACCTGTTCAGCACACAATCCCCTTTACATTGGTGCCTCCATCGTTGCTTTCACTGCTAACACTCATACAGGAAAAGCATTTGAATGGAATCAGCCCTGAGCCTGCTCCCTGCTGGCAGCAACACAGCACAGAATGAACAGTGGCATCTGCTCACACGGCAGAAGGAGCAGCAGGGAAAGCTAGTGCTCTGCTTCTTCAGCACACAAGCAGCTTTGCAACGGGGTCACCATCATTGCAGCCTCTCCTCGGTTTCATACCTAAAAGTCCATTTGAATCCAAATTCTCAGGTGGTGTCTCTCAGCTGCCCAGCAGCACAGTTAGTACAGCACGAACGTTTGGCCTCTGCTCCCACAGCAGAAGAGCCAGGATTGAAAGCTGGTGCTGGACCTGTTCAGCACACAATCCCTTTTACATTGGTGCATTCATCGTTGCTTTCACTGCTCACTTTCATACAGGAAATGCGTTTGAATGGAATCAGTCCAGAGCCTGCTCTCTGCTGCGCAGCAACACAGTCAGCACAGAATGAACAGTGGCATCTGCTCACACGGCAGAAGGAGCAGCAGGGAAAGCTAGTGCTCTGCTTCTTCAGCACACAAGCAGCTTTGCAACGGGGTCACCATCATTGCAGTCTCTCCTCGGTTTCCTACCTAAAAGTCCATTTGAATCCAAATTCTCAGGTGGTGTCTCTCAGCTGCCCAGCAGCACAGTTAGTACAGCACGAACGTTTGGCATCTGCTCCCACAGCAGAAGAGCCAGGATTGAAAGCTGGTGCTGGACCTGTTCAGCACACAATCCCCTTTACATTGGTGCCTCCATCGTTGCTTTCACTGCTAACACTCATACAGGAAAAGCATTTGAATGGAATCAGCCCTGAGCCTGCTCCCTGCTGGCAGCAACACAGCACAGAATGAACAGTGGCATCTGCTCACACGGCAGAAGGAGCAGCAGGGAAAGCTAGTGCTCTGCTTCTTCAGCACACAAGCAGCTTTGCAACGGGGTCACCATCATTGCAGCCTCTCCTCGGTTTCATACCTAAAAGTCCATTTGAATCCAAATTCTCAGGTGGTGTCTCTCAGCTGCCCAGCAGCACAGTTAGTACAGCACGAACGTTTGGCCTCTGCTCCCACAGCAGAAGAGCCAGGATTGAAAGCTGGTGCTGGACCTGTTCAGCACACAATCCCTTTTACATTGGTGCATTCATCGTTGCTTTCACTGCTCACTTTCATACAGGAAAAGCGTTTGAATGGAATCAGTCCAGAGCCTGCTCTCTGCTGCGCAGCAACACAGTCAGCACAGAATGAACAGTGGCATCTGCTCACACGGCAGAAGGAGCAGCAGGGAAAGCTAGTGCTCTGCTTCTTCAGCACACAAGCAGCTTTGCAACGGGGTCACCATCATTGCAGTCTCTCCTCGGTTTCATACCTAAAAGTCCATTTGAATCCAAATTCTCAGGTGGTGTCTCTCAGCTGCCCAGCAGCACAGTGAGTACAGCACGAACGTTTGGCCTCTGCTCCCACAGCAGAAGAGCCAGGATTGAAAGCTGGTGCTGGACCTGTTCAGCACACAATCCCCTTTACATTGGTGCCTCCATCGTTGCTTTCACTGCTCACTTTCATACAGGAAAAGCATTTGAATGGAATCAGTCCAGAGCCTGCTCTCTGCTGCGCAGGAACACAGTCAGCACAGAATGAACAGTGGCATCTGCTCACACGGCAGAAGGACCAGCAGGGAAAGCTCGAGCTGTGTCTCTTCAGCACACAAGCAGCTTTGCAACGGGGTCACCATCATTGCAGTCTCTCCTCGGCTTCATACCTAAAAGTCCATTTGAATCCGAATTCTCAGGTGGTGTCGCTCAGCTGCCCAGCAGCGCAGTGAGTACAGCACGAACGTTTGGCCTCTGCTCCCACAGCAGAAGAGCCAGGATTGAAAGCTGGTGCTGGACCTGTTCAGCACACAATCCCCTTTACATTGGTGCCTCCATCGTTGCTTTCACTGCTAACACTCATACAGGAAAAGCATTTGAATAGAATCCGTCCAGAGCCTGCTCCCTGCTGGCAGCAACACAGCACAGAATGAACAGTGGCATCTGCTCACACGGCAGAAGGAGCAGGAGGGAAAGCTAGTGCTCTGCTTCTTCAGCACACAAGCAGCTTTGCAAATGGGTCACCATCATTGCAGTCACTCCTCGGGTTCATACCTAAAAGTCCATTTGAATCCAAATTCTCAGGTGGTGTCTCTCAGCGGCCCAGCAGCACAGTTAGTACAGCACGAACGTTTGGCCTCTGCTCCCACAGCAGAAGAGCCAGGATTGAAAGCTGGTGCTGGACCTGTTCAGCACACAATCACCTTTACATTGGTGCCTCCATCGTTGCTTTCACTGCTCACATTCATACAGGAAAAGCATTTGAATGGAATCAGTCCAGAGGCTGCTCTCTGCTGCGCAGCAACACAGTCAGCACAGAATGAACAGTGGCATCTGCTCACACGGCAGAAGGAGCAGCAGGGAAAGCTAGTGCTCTGCTTCTTCAGCACACAAGCAGCTTTGCAACGGGATCACCATCATTGCAGTCTCTCCTCGGTTTCATACCTAAAAGTCCATTTGAATCCAAATTCTCAAGCGGTCTCAGCTGCCCAGCAGCACAGTGAGTACAGCACGAACGTTTGGCATCTGCTCCCACAGCAGAAGAGCAAGGATTGAAAGCTGGTGCTGGACCTGTTCAGCACACAGTCCCCTTTACATTGGTGCATCCATCGTTGCTTTCACTGCTAACACTCGTACAGGAAAAGCATTTGAATAGAATCAGTCCAGAGCCTGCTCCCTGCTGGCAGCAACACAGCACAGAATGAACAGGGGCATCTGCTCACACGGCAGAAGGAGCAGCAGGGAAAGCTAGTACTGTGTCTCTTCAGCACACAAGCAGCTTTGCAACGGGGTCACCATCATTGCAGTCTCTCCTCGGCTTCATACCTAAAAGTCCATTTGAATCCGAATTCTCAGGTGGTGTCGCTCAGCTGCCCAGCAGCACAGTGAGTACAGCACGAACGTTTGGCCTCTGCTCCCACAGCAGAAGAGCCAGGATTGAAAGCTGGTGCTGGACCTGTTCAGCACACAATCCCCTTTACATTGGTGCCTCCATCGTTGCTTTCACTGCTAACACTCATACAGGAAAAGCATTTGAATAGAATCAGTCCAGAGCCTGCTCCCTGCTGGCAGCAACACAGCACAGAATGAACAGTGGCATCTGCTCACACGGCAGAAGGAGCAGCAGGGAAAGCTAGTGCTCTGCTTCTTCAGCACACAAGCAGCTTTGCAACGGGGTCACCATCATTGCAGTCTCTCCTCGGTTTCATACCTAAAAGTCCATTTGAATCCAAATTCTCAGGTGGTGTCTCTCAGCTGCCCAGCAGCACAGTTAGTACAGCACAAACGTTTGGCCTCTGCTCCCACAGCAGAAGAGCCAGGATTGAAAGCTGGTGCTGGACCTGTTCAGCACACAATCCCTTTTACATTGGTGCATTCATCGTTGCTTTCACTGCTCACTTTCATACAGGAAAAGCATTTGAATGGAATCAGTCCAGAGGCTGCTCTCTGCTGCGCAGCAACACAGTCAGCACAGAATGAACAGTGGCATCTGCTCACACGGCAGAAGGAGCAGCAGGGAAAGCTAGTGCTCTGCTTCTTCAGCACACAAGCAGCTTTGCAACGGGGTCACCATCATTGCAGTCTCTCCTCGGTTTCCTACCTAAAAGTCCATTTGAATCCAAATTCTCAGGTGGTGTCTCTCAGCTGCCCAGCAGCACAGTTAGTACAGCACGAACGTTTGGCCTCTGCTCCCACAGCAGAAGAGCCAGGATTGAAAGCTGGTGCTGGACCTGTTCAGCACACAATCCCTTTTACATTGGTGCATTCATCGTTGCTTTCACTGCTCACTTTCATACAGGAAAAGCATTTGAATGGAATCAGTCCAGAGGCTGCTCTCTGCTGCGCAGCAACACAGTCAGCACAGAATGAACAGTAGCATCTGCTCACACGGCAGAAGGAGCAGCAGGGAAAGCTAGTGCTCTGCTTCTTCAGCACACAAGCAGCTTTGCAACGGGGTCACCATCATTGCAGTCTCTCCTCGGATTCATACCTAAAAGTCCATTTGAATCCAAATTCTCAGGTGGTGTCTCTCAGCTGCCCAGCAGCACAGTTAGTACAGCACGAACGTTTGGCCTCTGCTCCCACAGCAGAAGAGCCAGGATTGAAAGCTGGTGCTGGACCTGTTCAGCACACAATCCCCTTTACATTGGTGCCTCCATCGTTGCTTTCACTGCTCACTTTCATACAGGAAAAGCATTTGAATGGAATCAGTCCAGAGCCTGCTCTCTGCTGCGCAGGAACACAGGCAGCACAGAATGAACAGTGGCATCTGCTCACACGGCAGAAGGAGCAGCAGGGAAAGCTAGTGCTCTGCTTCTTCAGCACACAAGCAGCTTTGCAACGGGGTCACCATCATTGCAGTCTCTCCTCGGTTTCATACCTAAAAGTCCATTTGAATCCAAATTCTCAAGCGGTCTCAGCTGCCCAGCAGCACAGTGTGTACTGCACGAACGTTTGGCATCTGCTCTCACAGCAGAAGAGCCAGGATTGAAAGCTGGTGCTGGACCTGTTCAGCACACAATCACCTTTACATTGGTGCCTCCATCGTTGCTTTCACTGCTAACACTCATACAGGAAAAGCATTTGAATAGAATCAGTACAGAGCCTGCTCTCTGCTGCGCAGCAACACAGTCAGCACAGAATGAACAGTGGCATCTGCTCACACGGCAGAAGGAGCAGCAGGGAAAGCTAGTGCTCTGCTTCTTCAGCACACAAGCAGCTTTGCAACGGGGTCACCATCATTGCAGTCTCTCCTCGGTTTCCTACCTAAAAGTCCATTTGAATCCAAATTCTCAGGTGGTGTCTCTCAGCTGCCCAGCAGCACAGTGAGTACAGCACGAACGTTTGGCCTCTGCTCCCACAGCAGAAGAGCCAGGATTGAAAGCTGGTGCTGGACCTGTTCAGCACACAATCCCCTTTACATTGGTGCCTCCATCGTTGCTTTCACTGCTCACTTTCATACAGGAAAAGCATTTGAATGGAATCAGTCCAGAGCCTGCTCTCTGCTGCGCAGGAACACAGTCAGCACAGAATGAACAGTCGCATCTGCTCACACGGCAGAAGGAGCAGCAGGGAAAGCTAGTGCTCTGCTTCTTCAGCACACAAGCAGCTTTGCAACGGGGTCACCATCATTGCAGTCTCTCCTCGGTTTCATACCTAAAAGTCCATTAGAATCCAAATTCTCAAGCGGTCTCAGCTGCCCAGCAGCACAGTGAGTACTGCATGAACGTTTGGCCTCTGCTCCCACAGCAGAAGAGCAAGGATTGAAAGCTGGTGCTGGACCTGTTCAGCACACAATCCCCTTTACATTGGTGCATCCATCGTTGCTTTCACTGCTAACACTCGTACAGGAAAAGCATTTGAATAGAATCAGTGCAGAGCCTGCTCTCTGCTGCGCAGCAACACAGTCAGCACAGAATGAACAGTGGCATCTGCTCACACGGCAGAAGGAGCAGCAGGGAAAGCTAGTGCTCTGCTTCTTCAGCACACAAGCAGCTTTGCAACGGGGTCACCATCATTGCAGTCTCTCCTCGGTTTCCTACCTAAAAGTCCATTTGAATCCAAATTCTCAGGTGGTGTCTCTCAGCTGCCCAGCAGCACAGTGAGTACAGCACGAACGTTTGGCCTCTGCTCCCACAGCAGAAGAGCCAGGATTGAAAGCTGGTGCTGGACCTGTTCAGCACACAATCACCTTTACATTGGTGCCTCCATCGTTGCTTTCACTGCTCACTTTCATACAGGAAAAGCATTTGAATGGAATCAGTCCAGAGGCTGCTCTCTGCTGCGCAGGAACACAGTCAGCACAGAATGAACAGTGGCATCTGCTCACACGGCAGAAGGACCAGCAGGGAAAGCTAGTGCTCTGCTTCTTCAGCACACAAGCAGCTTTGCAACGGGGTCACCATCATTGCAGTCTCTCCTCGGTTTCATACCTAAAAGTCCATTTGAATCCAAATACTCAAGCGGTCTCAGCTGCCCAGCAGCACAGTGAGTACTGCACGAACGTTTGGCATCTGCTCCCACAGCAGAAGAGCAAGGATTGAAAGCTGGTTCTGGACCTGTTCAGCACACAATCCCCTTTACATTGGTGCATCCATCGTTGCTTTCACTGCTAACACTCGTACAGGAAAAGCATTTGAATAGAATCAGTCCAGAGCCTGCTCCCTGCTGGCAGCAACACAGCACAGAATGAACAGGGGCATCTGCTCACACGGCAGAAGGAGCAGCAGGGAAAGCTAGTGCTGTGTCTCTTCAGCACACAAGAAGCTTTGCAACGGGGTCACCATCATTGCAGTCTCTCCTCGGGTTCATACCTAAAAGTCCATTTGAATCCAAATTCTCAGGTGGTGTCTCTCAGCTGCCCAGCAGCACAGTTAGTACAGCACGAACGTTTGGCCTCTGCTCCCACAGCAGAAGAGCCAGGATTGAAAGCTGGTGCTGGACCTGTTCAGCACACAATCACCTTTACATTGGTGCCTCCATCGTTGCTTTCACTGCTCACTTTCATACAGGAAAAGCATTTGAATGGAATCAGTCCAGAGGCTGCTCTCTGCTGCGCAGCAACACAGTCAGCACAGAATGAACAGTGGCATCTGCTCACACGGCAGAAGGAGCAGCAGGGAAAGCTAGTGCTCTGCTTCTTCAGCACACAAGCAGCTTTGCAACGGGGTCACCATCATTGCAGTCTCTCCTCGGTTTCATACCTAAAAGTCCATTTGAATCCAAATTCTCAGGTGGTGTCTCTCAGCTGCCCAGCAGCACAGTTAGTACAGCACGAACGTTTGGCCTCTGCTCCCACAGCAGAAGAGCCAGGATTGAAAGCTGGTGCTGGACCTGTTCAGCACACAATGCCTTTAACATTGGTGCATTCATCGTTGCTTTCACTGCTCACTTTCATACAGGAAAAGCATTTGAATGGAATCAGTCCAGAGGCTGCTCTCTGCTGCGCAGCAACACAGTCAGCACAGAATGAACAGTGGCATCTGCTCACACGGCAGAAGGAGCAGCAGGGAAAGCTAGTGCTCTGCTTCTTCAGCACACAAGCAGCTTTGCAACGGGGTCACCATCATTGCAGTCTCTCCTCGGTTTCATACCTAAAAGTCCATTTGAATCCAAATTCTCAGGTGGTGTCTCTCAGCTGCCCAGCAGCACAGTTAGTACAGCACGAACGTTTGGCCTCTGCTCCCACAGCAGAAGAGCCAGGATTGAAAGCTGGTGCTGGACCTGTTCAGCACACAATCACCTTTACATTGGTGCCTCCATCGTTGCTTTCACTGCTCACATTCATACAGGAAAAGCATTTGAATGGAATCAGTCCAGAGGCTGCTCTCTGCTGCGCAGCAACACAGTCAGCACAGAATGAACAGTGGCATCTGCTCACACGGCAGAAGGAGCAGCAGGGAAAGCTAGTGCTCTGCTTCTTCAGCACACAAGCAGCTTTGCAACGGGGTCACCATCATTGCAGTCTCTCCTCGGCTTCATACCTAAAAGTCCATTTGAATCCGAATTCTCAGGTGGTGTCGCTCAGCTGCCCAGCAGCACAGTGAGTACAGCACGAACGTTTGGCCTCTGCTCCCACAGCAGAAGAGCCAGGATTGAAAGCTGGTGCTGGACCTGTTCAGCACACAATCCCCTTTACATTGGTGCCTCCATCGTTGCTTTCACTGCTAACACTCATACAGGAAAAGCATTTGAATAGAATCAGTCCAGAGCCTGCTCCCTGCTGGCAGCAACACAGCACAGAATGAACAGTGGCATCTGCTCACACGGCAGAAGAGCAGCAGGGAAAGCTAGTGCTCTGCTTCTTCAGCACACAAGCAGCTTTGCAACGGGGTCACCATCATTGCAGTCTCTCCTCGGTTTCATACCTAAAAGTCCATTTGAATCCAAATTCTCAGGTGGTGTCTCTCAGCTGCCCAGCAGCACAGTTAGTACAGCACGAACGTTTGGCCTCTGCTCCCACAGCAGAAGAGCCAGGATTGAAAGCTGGTGCTGGACCTGTTCAGCACACAATCACCTTTACATTGGTGCCTCCATCGTTGCTTTCACTGCTCACATTCATACAGGAAAAGCATTTGAATGGAATCAGTCCAGAGGCTGCTCTCTGCTGCGCAGCAACACAGTCAGCACAGAATGAACAGTGGCATCTGGTCACACGGCAGAAGGACCAGCAGGGAAAGCTAGTGCTCTGCTTCTTCAGCACACAAGCAGCTTTGCAACGGGGTCACCATCATTGCAGTCTCTCCTCGGTTTCATACCTAAAAGTCCATTTGAATCCAAATTCTCAGGTGATGTCTCTCAGCTGCCCAGCAGCACAGTTAGTACAGCACGAACGTTTGGCCTCTGCTCCGACGGCAGAAGAGCCAGGATTGAAAGCTGGTGCTGGACCTGTTCAGCACACAATCCCTTTTACATTGTTGCATTCATCGTTGCTTTCACTGCTCACTTTCATACAGGAAAAGCATTTGAATGGAATCAGTCCAGAGGCTGCTCTCTGCTGCGCAGCAACACAGTCAGCACAGAATGAACAGTGGCATCTGCTCACACGGCAGAAGGACCAGCAGGGAAAGCTAGTGCTCTGCTTCTTCAGCACACAAGCAGCTTTGCAACGGGGTCACCATCATTGCAGTCTCTCCTCGGGTTCATACCTAAAAGTCCATTTGAATCCAAATTCTCAGGTGGTGTCTCTCAGCTGCCCAGCAGCACAGTTAGTACAGCACGAACGTTTGGCCTCTGCTCCCACAGCAGAAGAGCCAGGATTGAAAGCTGGTGCTGGACCTGTTCAGCACACAATCACCTTTACATTGGTGCCTCCATCGTTGCTTTCACTGCTCACATTCATACAGGAAAAGCATTTGAATGGAATCAGTCCAGAGGCTGCTCTCTGCTGCGCAGCAACACAGTCAGCACAGAATGAACAGTGGCATCTGCTCACACGGCAGAAGGAGCAGCAGGGAAAGCTAGTGCTCTGCTTCTTCAGCACACAAGCAGCTTTGCAACGGGGTCACCATCATTGCAGTCTCTCCTCGGTTTCATACCTAAAAGTCCATTTGAATCCAAATTCTCAAGCGGTCTCAGCTGCCCAGCAGCACAGTGAGTACTGCACGAACTTTTGGCATCTGCTCCCACAGCAGAAGAGCAAGGATTGAAAGCTGGTGCTGGACCTGTTCAGCACACAATCCCCTTTACATTGGTGCATCCATCGTTGCTTTCGCTGCTAACACTCGTACAGGAAAAGCATTTGAATAGAATCAGTCCAGAGCCTGCTCTCTGCTGCGCAGCAACACAGTCAGCACAGAATGAACAGTGGCATCTGCTCACACGGCAGAAGGAGCAGCAGGGAAAGCTAGTGCTCTGCTTCTTCAGCACACAAGCAGCTTTGCAACGGGGTCACCATCATTGCAGTCTCTCCTCGGCTTCATACCTAAAAGTCCATTTGAATCCGAATTCTCAGGTGGTGTCGCTCAGCTGCCCAGCAGCACAGTGAGTACAGCACGAACGTTTGGCCTCTGCTCCCACAGCAGAAGAGCCAGGATTGAAAGCTGGTGCTGGACCTGTTCAGCACACAATCCCCTTTACATTGGTGCCTCCATAGTTGCTTTCACTGCTCACTTTCATACAGGAAAAGCATTTGAATGGAATCAGTCCAGAGGCTGCTCTCTGCTGCGCAGCAACACAGTCAGCACAGAATGAACAGTGGCATCTGCTCACACGGCAGAAGGAGCAGCAGGGAAAGCTAGTGCTCTGCTTCTTCAGCACACAAGCAGCTTTGCAACGGGGTCACCATCATTGCAGTCTCTCCTCGGGTTCATACCTAAAAGTCTATTTGAATCCAAATTCTCAAGCGGTCTCAGCTGCCCAGCAGCACAGTGAGTACTGCACGAACGTTTGGCATCTGCTCCCACAGCAGAAGAGCAAGGATTGAAAGCTGGTGCTGGACCTGTTCAGCACACAATCCCCTTTACATTGGTGCATCCATCGTTGCTTTCGCTGCTAACACTCGTACAGGAAATGCATTTGAATAGAATCAGTCCAGAGCCTGCTCTCTGCTGCGCAGCAACACAGTCAGCACAGAATGAACAGTGGCATCTGCTCACACGGCAGAAGGAGCAGCAGGGAAAGCTAGTGCTCTGCTTCTTCAGCACACAAGCAGCTTTGCAACGGGGTCACCATCATTGCAGTCTCTCCTCGGTTTCAAACCTAAAAGTCCATTTGAATCCAAATTCTCAGGTGGTGTCTCTCAGCTGCCCAGCAGCACAGTTAGTACAGCACGAACGTTTGGCCTCTGCTCCCACAGCAGAAGAGCCAGGATTGAAAGCTGGTGCTGGACCTGTTCAGCACACAATCCCTTTTACATTGGTGCATTCATCTTTGCTTTCACTGCTCACGTTCATACAGGAAAAGCATTTGAACGGAATCAGTCCAGAGGCTGCTCTCTGCTGCGCAGCAACACAGTCAGCACAGAATGAACAGTGGCATCTGCTCACACGGCAGAAGGAGCAGCAGGGAAAGCTAGTGCTCTGCTTCTTCAGCACACAAGCAGCTTTGCAACGGGGTCACCATCATTGCAGTCTCTCCTCGGGTTCATACCTAAAAGTCCATTTGAATCCGAATTCTCAGGTGGTGTCTCTCAGCTGCCCAGCAGCACAGTGAGTACAGCACGAACGTTTGGCATCTGCTCCCACAACAGAAGAGCCAGGATTGAAAGCTGGTGCTGGACCTGTTCAGCACACAATCCCCTTTACATTGGTGCATCCATCGTTGCTTTCACTGCTAACACTCGTACAGGAAAAGCATTTGAATAGAATCAGTCCAGAGCCTGCTGCCTGCTGCGCAGCAACACAGCACAGAATGAACAGTGGCATCTCCTCACACGGCAGAAGGACCCGCAGGGAAAGCTAGTGCTGTGTCTCTTCAGCACACAAGAAGCTTTGCAACGGGGTCAACATCATTGCAGTCTCTCCTCGGTTTCCTACCTAAAAGTCCATTTGAATCCAAATTCTCAGGTGGTCTCTCTCAGCTGCCCAGCAGCACAGTTAGTACAGCACGAACGTTTGGCCTCTGCTCCCACAGCAGAAGAGCCAGGATTGAAAGCTGGTGCTGGACCTGTTCAGCACACAATCACCTTTACATTGGTGCCTCCATCGTTGCTTTCTCTGCTCACATTCATACAGGAAAAGCATTTGAATGGAATCAGTCCAGAGGCTGCTCTCTGCTGGCAGCAACACAGTCAGCAGAGAATGAAGAGTGGCATCTGCTCAAACGGCAGAAGGAGCAGCAGGGAAAGCTAGTGCTCTGCTTCTTCAGCACACAAGCAGCTTTGCAACGGGGTCACCATCATTGCAGTCTCTCCTCGGTTTCATACCTAAAAGTCCATTTGAATCCAAATTCTCAAGCGGTCTCAGCTGCCCAGCAGCACAGTGAGTACAGCACGAACGTTTGGCATCTGCTCCCACAGCAGAAGAGCAAGGATTGAAAGCTGGTGCTGGACCTGTTCAGCACACAATCCCCTTTACATTGGTGCATCCATCGTTGCTTTCACTGCTAACACTCGTACAGGAAAAGCATTTGAATAGAATCAGTCCAGAGCCTGCTCCCTGCTGCGCAGCAACACAGCACAGAATGAACAGGGGCATCTGCTCACACGGCAGAAGGACCAGCAGGGAAAGCTAGTGCTGTGTCTCTTCAGCACACAAGCAGCTTTGCAACGGGGTCACCATCATTGCAGTCTCTCCTCGGTTTCCTACCTAAAAGTCCATTTGAATCCAAATTCTCAGGTGGTGTCTCTCAGCTGCCCAGCAGCACAGTTAGTACAGCACGAACGTTTGGCCTCTGCTCCCACAGCAGAAGAGCCAGGATTGAAAGCTGGTGCTGGACCTGTTCAGCACACAATCCCCTTTACATTGGTGCCTCCATCGTTGCTTTCACTGCTCACTTTCATACAGGAAAAGCATTTGAATGGAATCAGTCCAGAGCCTGCTCTCTGCTGCGCAGGAACACAGTCAGCACAGAATGAACAGTGGCATCTGCTCACAAGGCAGAAGGAGCAGCAGGGAAAGCTAGTGCTCTGCTTCTTCAGCACACACGCAGCTTTGCAACGGGGTCACCATCATTGCAGTCTCTCCTCGGCTTCATACCTAAAAGTCCATTTGAATCCGAATTCTCAGGTGGTGTCGCTCAGCTGCCCAGCAGCACAGTGAGTACAGCACGAACGTTTGGCCTCTGCTCCCACAGCAGAAGAGCCAGGATTGAAAGCTGGTGCTGGACCTGTTCAGCACACAATCCCCTTTACATTGGTGCCTCCATCGTTGCTTTCACTGCTAACACTCATACAGGAAAAGCATTTGAATAGAATCCGTCCAGAGCCTGCTCCCTGCTGGCAGCAACACAGCACAGAATGAACAGTGGCATCTGCTCACACGGCAGAAGGAGCAGCAGGGAAAGCTAGTGCTCTGCTTCTTCAGCACACAAGCAGCTTTGCAACGGGGTCACCATCATTGCAGTCTCTCCTCGGTTTCATACCTAAAAGTCCATTTGAATCCGAATTCTCAGGTGGTGTCTCTCAGCTGCCCAGCAGCACAGTGAGTACAGCACGAACGTTTGGCCTCTGCTCCCACAGCAGAAGAGCCAGGATTGAAAGCTGGTGCTGGACCTGTTCAGCACACAATCCCCTTTACATTGGTGCCTCCATCGTTGCTTTCACTGCTAACACTCGTACAGGAAAAGCAGTTGAATAGAATCAGAGTAGAGCCTGCTCCCTGCTGGCAGCAACACAGCACAGAATGAACAGGGGCATCTGCTCACACGGCAGAAGGACCCGCAGGGAAAGCTAGTGCTGTGTCTCTTCAGCACACAAGAAGCTTTGCAACGGGATCACCATCATTGCAGTCTCTCCTCGGTTTCCTACCTAAAAGTCCATTTGAATCCAAATTCTCAGGTGGTGTCTCTCAGCTGCCCAGCAGCACAGTTAGTACAGCACGAACGTTTGGCCTCTGCTCCCACAGCAGAAGAGCCAGGATTGAAAGCTGGTGCTGGACCTGTTCAGCACACAATCCCCTTTACATTGGTGACTCCATCGTTGCTTTCACTGCTCACATTCATACAGGAAAAGCATTTGAATGGAATCAGTCCAGAGGCTGCTCTCTGCTGCGCAGCAACACAGTCAGCACAGAATGAACAGTGGCATCTGCTCACACGGCAGAAGGAGCAGCAGGGAAAGCTAGTGCTCTGCTTCTTCAGCACACAAGCAGCTTTGCAACGGGGTCACCATCATTGCAGTCTCTCCTCGGCTTCATACCTAAAAGTCCATTTGAATCCGAATTCTCAGGTGGTGTCGCTCAGCTGCCCAGCAGCACAGTGAGTACAGCACGAACGTTTGGCCTCTGCTCCCACAGCAGAAGAGCCAGGATTGAAAGCTGGTGCTGGACCTGTTCAGCACACAATCCCCTTTACATTGGTGCCTCCATCGTTGCTTTCACTGCTAACACTCATACAGGAAAAGCATTTGAATAGAATCCGTCCAGAGCCTGCTCCCTGCTGGCAGCAACACAGCACAGAATGAACAGTGGCATCTGCTCACACGGCAGAAGGAGCAGCAGGGAATGCTAGTGCTCTGCTTCTTCAGCACACAAGCAGCTTTGCAACGGGGTCACCATCATTGCAGTCTCTCCTCGGTTTCATACCTAAAAGTCCATTTGAATCCAAATTCTCAGGTGGTGTCTCTCAGCTGCCCAGCAGCACAGTTAGTACAGCACGAACGCTTGGCCTCTGCTCCCACAGCAGAAGAGCCAGGATTGAAAGCTGGTGCTGGACATGTTCAGCACACAATCCCCTTTACATTGGTGCCTCCATCGTTGCTTTCACTGCTAACACTCATACAGGAAAAGCATTTGAATGGAATCAGCCCTGAGCCTGCTCCCTGCTGGCAGCAACACAGCACAGAATGAACAGTGGCATCTGCTCACACGGCAGAAGGAGCAGCAGGGAAAGCTAGTGCTCTGCTTCTTCAGCACACAAGCAGCTTTGCAACGGGGTCACCATCATTGCAGTCTCTCCTCGGTTTCATACCTAAAAGTCCATTTGAATCCAAATTCTCAGGTGGTGTCTCTCAGCTGCCCAGCAGCACAGTGAGTACAGCACGAACGTTTGGCATCTGCTCCCACAGCAGAAGAGCAAGGATTGAAAGCTGGTGCTGGACCTGTTCAGCACACAATCCCCTTTACATTGGTGCATCCATCGTTGCTTTCACTGCTAACACTCGTACAGGAAAAGCATTTGAATAGAATCAGTCCAGAGCCTGCTCCCTGCTGCGCAGCAACACAGCACAGAATGAACAGGGGCATCTGCTCACACGGCAGAAGGACCCGCAGGGAAAGCTAGTGCTGTGTCTCTTCAGCACACAAGAAGCTTTGCAACGGGGTCACCATCATTGCAGTCTCTCCTCGGTTTCCTACCTAAAAGTCCATTTGAATCCAAATTCTCAGGTGGTGTCTCTCAGCTGCCCAGCAGCACAGTGAGTACTGCACGAACGTTTGGCCTCTGCTCCCACAGCAGAAGAGCCAGGATTGAAAGCTGGTGCTGGACCTGTTCAGCACACAATCCCTTTTACATTGGTGCCTCCATCGTTGCTTTCTCTGCTCACATTCATACAGGAAAAGCATTTGAATGGAATCAGTCCAGAGGCTGCTCTCTGCTGCGCAGCAACACAGTCAGCACAGAATGAAGAGTGGCATCTGCTCACACGGCAGAAGGAGCAGCAGGGAAAGCTAGTGCTCTGCTTCTTCAGCACACAAGCAGCTTTGCAACGGGGTCACCATCATTGCAGTCTCTCCTCGGTTTCATACCTAAAAGTCCATTTGAATCCAAATTCTCAGGTGATGTCTCTCAGCTGCCCAGCAGCACAGTTAGTACAGCACGAACGTTTGGCCTCTGCTCCGACGGCAGAAGAGCCAGGATTGAAAGCTGGTGCTGGACCTGTTCAGCACACAATCCCTTTTACATTGTTGCATTCATCGTTGCTTTCACTGCTCACTTTCATACAGGAAAAGCATTTGAATGGAATCAGTCCAGAGGCTGCTCTCTGCTGCGCAGCAACACAGTCAGCACAGAATGAACAGTGGCATCTGCTCACACGGCAGAAGGACCAGCAGGGAAAGCTAGTGCTCTGCTTCTTCAGCACACAAGCAGCTTTGCAACGGGGTCACCATCATTGCAGTCTCTCCTCGGGTTCATACCTAAAAGTCCATTTGAATCCAAATTCTCAGGTGGTGTCTCTCAGCTGCCCAGCAGCACAGTTAGTACAGCACGAACGTTTGGCCTCTGCTCCCACAGCAGAAGAGCCAGGATTGAAAGCTGGTGCTGGACCTGTTCAGCACACAATCACCTTTACATTGGTGCCTCCATCGTTGCTTTCACTGCTCACATTCATACAGGAAAAGCATTTGAATGGAATCAGTCCAGAGGCTGCTCTCTGCTGCGCAGCAACACAGTCAGCACAGAATGAACAGTGGCATCTGCTCACACGGCAGAAGGAGCAGCAGAGAAAGATAGTGCTCTGCTTCTTCAGCACACAAGCAGCTTTGCAACGGGGTCACCATCATTGCAGTCTCTCCTCGGTTTCCTACCTAAAAGTCCATTTGAATCCAAATTCTCAGGTGGTCTCTCTCAGCTGCCCAGCAGCACAGTTAGTACAGCACGAACGTTTGGCCTCTGCTCCCACAGCAGAAGAGCCAGGATTGAAAGCTGGTGCTGGACCTGTTCAGCACACAATCACCTTTACATTGGTGCCTCCATCGTTGCTTTCACTGCTCACATTCATACAGGAAAAGCATTTGAATGGAATCAGTCCAGAGGCTGCTCTCTGCTGCGCAGCAACACAGTCAGCACAGAATGAACAGTGGCATCTGCTCACACGGCAGAAGGAGCAGCAGGGAAAGCTAGTGCTCTGCTTCTTCAGCACACAAGCAGCTTTGCAACGGGGTCACCATCATTGCAGTCTCTCCTCGGTTTCATACCTAAAAGTCCATTTGAATCCGAATTCTCAGGTGGTGTCGCTCAGCTGCCCAGCAGCACAGTGAGTACAGCACGAACGTTTGGCCTCTGCTCCCACAGCAGAAGAGCCAGGATTGAAAGCTGGTGCTGGACCTGTTCAGCACACAATCCCTTTACATTGGTGCCTCCATAGTTGCTTTCACTGCTCACTTTCATACAGGAAAAGCATTTGAATGGAATCAGTCCAGAGGCTGCTCTCTGCTGCGCAGCAACACAGTCAGCACAGAATGAACAGTGGCATCTGCTCACACGGCAGAAGGAGCAGCAGGGAAAGCTAGTGCTCTGCTTCTTCAGCACACAAGCAGCTTTGCAACGGGGTCACCATCATTGCAGTCTCTCCTCGGGTTCATACCTAAAAGTCTATTTGAATCCAAATTCTCAAGCGGTCTCAGCTGCCCAGCAGCACAGTGAGTACTGCACGAACGTTTGGCATCTGCTCCCACAGCAGAAGAGCAAGGATTGAAAGCTGGTGCTGGACCTGTTCAGCACACAATCCCCTTTACATTGGTGCATCCATCGTTGCTTTCGCTGCTAACACTCGTACAGGAAATGCATTTGAATAGAATCAGTCCAGAGCCTGCTCTCTGCTGCGCAGCAACACAGTCAGCACAGAATGAACAGTGGCATCTGCTCACACGGCAGAAGGAGCAGCAGGGAAAGCTAGTGCTCTGCTTCTTCAGCACACAAGCAGCTTTGCAACGGGGTCACCATCATTGCAGTCTCTCCTCGGTTTCATACCTAAAAGTCCATTTGAATCCAAATTCTCAGGTGGTGTCTCTCAGCTGCCCAGCAGCACAGTTAGTACAGCACGAACGTTTGGCCTCTGCTCCCACAGCAGAAGAGCCAGGATTGAAAGCTGGTGCTGGACCTGTTCAGCACACAATCCCTTTTACATTGGTGCATTCATCTTTGCTTTCACTGCTCACGTTCATACAGGAAAAGCATTTGAACGGAATCAGTCCAGAGGCTGCTCTCTGCTGCTCAGCAACACAGTCAGCACAGAATGAACAGTGGCATCTGCTCACACGGCAGAAGGAGCAGCAGGAAAGCTAGTGCTCTGCTTCTTCAGCACACAAGCAGCTTTGCAACGGGGTCACCATCATTGCAGTCTCTCCTCGGGTTCATACCTAAAAGTCCATTTGAATCCGAATTCTCAGGTGGTGTCTCTCAGCTGCCCAGCAGCACAGTGAGTACAGCACGAACGTTTGGCATCTGCTCCCACAACAGAAGAGCCAGGATTGAAAGCTGGTGCTGGACCTGTTCAGCACACAATCCCCTTTACATTGGTGCCTCCATCGTTGCTTTCACTGCTAACACTCGTACAGGAAAAGCATTTGAATAGAATCAGTCCAGAGCCTGCTCCCTGCTGGCCGCAACACAGCACAGAATGAACATGGGCATCTGCTCACACGGCAGAAGGACCCGCAGGGAAAGCTAGTGCTGTGTCTCTTCAGCACACAAGAAGCTTTGCAACGGGGTCACCATCATTGCAGTCTCTCCTCGGTTTCATACCTAAAAGTCCATTTGAATCCAAATTCTCAGGTGGTGTCTCTCAGCTGCCCAGCAGCACAGTGATCACAGCACAAACGTTTGGCATCTGCTCCCACAGCAGAAGAGCCAGGATTGAAAGCTGGTGCTGGACCTGTTCAGCACACAATCCCCTTTACATTGGTGCATCCATCGTTGCTTTCACTGCTAACACTCGTACAGGAAAAGCATTTGAATAGAATCAGTCCAGAGCCTGCTGCCTGCTGCGCAGCAACACAGCACAGAATGAACAGTGGCATCTCCTCACACGGCAGAAGGACCCGCAGGGAAAGCTAGTGCTGTGTCTCTTCAGCACACAAGAAGCTTTGCAACGGGGTCAACATCATTGCAGTCTCTCCTCGGTTTCCTACCTAAAAGTCCATTTGAATCCAAATTCTCAGGTGGTCTCTCTCAGCTGCCCAGCAGCACAGTTAGTACAGCACGAACGTTTGGCCTCTGCTCCCACAGCAGAAGAGCCAGGATTGAAAGCTGGTGCTGGACCTGTTCAGCACACAATCACCTTTACATTGGTGCCTCCATCGTTGCTTTCTCTGCTCACTTTCATACAGGAAAAGCATTTGAATGGAATCAGTCCAGAGGCTGCTCTCTGCTGGCAGCAACACAGTCAGCAGAGAATGAAGAGTGGCATCTGCTCAAACGGCAGAAGGAGCAGCAGGGAAAGCTAGTGCTCTGCTTCTTCAGCACACAAGCAGCTTTGCAACGGGGTCACCATCATTGCAGTCTCTCCTCGGTTTCATACCTAAAAGTCCATTTGAATCCAAATTCTCAAGCGGTCTCAGCTGCCCAGCAGCACAGTGAGTACAGCACGAACGTTTGGCATCTGCTCCCACAGCAGAAGAGCAAGGATTGAAAGCTGGTGCTGGACCTGTTCAGCACACAATCCCCTTTACATTGGTGCATCCATCGTTGCTTTCACTGCTAACACTCGTACAGGAAAAGCATTTGAATAGAATCAGTCCAGAGCCTGCTCCCTGCTGCGCAGCAACACAGCACAGAATGAACAGGGGCATCTGCTCACACGGCAGAAGGACCAGCAGGGAAAGCTAGTGCTGTGTCTCTTCAGCACACAAGCAGCTTTGCAACGGGGTCACCATCATTGCAGTCTCTCCTCGGTTTCCTACCTAAAAGTCCATTTGAATCCAAATTCTCAGGTGGTGTCTCTCAGCTGCCCAGCAGCACAGTTAGTACAGCACGAACGTTTGGCCTCTGCTCCCACAGCAGAAGAGCCAGGATTGAAAGCTGGTGCTGGACCTGTTCAGCACACAATCCCCTTTACATTGGTGCCTCCATCGTTGCTTTCACTGCTCACTTTCATACAGGAAAAGCATTTGAATGGAATCAGTCCAGAGCCTGCTCTCTGCTGCGCAGGAACACAGTCAGCACAGAATGAACAGTGGCATCTGCTCACAAGGCAGAAGGAGCAGCAGGGAAAGCTAGTGCTCTGCTTCTTCAGCACACACGCAGCTTTGCAACGGGGTCACCATCATTGCAGTCTCTCCTCGGCTTCATACCTAAAAGTCCATTTGAATCCGAATTCTCAGGTGGTGTCGCTCAGCTGCCCAGCAGCACAGTGAGTACAGCACGAACGTTTGGCCTCTGCTCCCACAGCAGAAGAGCCAGGATTGAAAGCTGGTGCTGGACCTGTTCAGCACACAATCCCCTTTACATTGGTGCCTCCATCGTTGCTTTCACTGCTAACACTCATACAGGAAAAGCATTTGAATAGAATCCGTCCAGAGCCTGCTCCCTGCTGGCAGCAACACAGCACAGAATGAACAGTGGCATCTGCTCACACGGCAGAAGGAGCAGCAGGGAAAGCTAGTGCTCTGCTTCTTCAGCACACAAGCAGCTTTGCAACGGGGTCACCATCATTGCAGTCTCTCCTCGGTTTCATACCTAAAAGTCCATTTGAATCCGAATTCTCAGGTGGTGTCTCTCAGCTGCCCAGCAGCACAGTGAGTACAGCACGAACGTTTGGCCTCTGCTCCCACAGCAGAAGAGCCAGGATTGAAAGCTGGTGCTGGACCTGTTCAGCACACAATCCCCTTTACATTGGTGCCTCCATCGTTGA